>NW_007081509.1:474048-525370 GCF_000164805.1 Carlito syrichta
TCGACCTGCTGGGCTCCGGCGATCCTTCCGCCTCAGGCTTCCGAGTAGCTGGAACTACAGACTCCGCGCTACCATGCCCAGCTAATTTTTTGATTTATTGTAGAGATGAGGTCTCGCCAAATTGCCCAGGCGGGTCTCGAACCCGCGGGGTTAAGCAATCCACTCACCTCGGCCTCCCAAAGTACGGGATTACAGGCTGAGCCACCGAGCCCGGCCGAAATAAAATTTTTAAAAAGAGTCGAGCACAGGGCCAGGTTGGTTGTAGCAAAAGGAGGTCAAAAATGAGACCAAAGCATTAAGTGGAGTGGGAGGAAGGTGCAGGCCTGTAGGAACTGGTAGCTGATTAGTAAGATCTTAAGAAATAGGAATTATCATTCTCCCTGCCACCCCCACTTTACACATCGGGAGGCTGCAGCTTGGTGTGGTTCAGTAATGTGCCATGAACCCACAGGCAACAAGTCACGCAGGCAGGCTTGGAACACAGGCCGGCCTGATTCCACAGCTGGGCTTCTTACACTGTGTTAAGAACATGGTGATTTTTTTAGGATATTGATTAATTCACAATGTGCTCATGGATTGCAAAGTGAAAAGGCAGTTTGTGTTTTCCAACTCATGCAAGTATCACTTCTTCTGCCTGGAACATTCTTCCTGCCCACTCTTTCTAACTAACTCTTACTCACTCCTCAGGTGCTCTTTTCTCCAGGCACCCCATTAGGGCCTCTGATGGCATCTGTCTGAATAACCCTTATTATAAAGTTCCATGATATATTAGCCTCTGACTTTCTTTGTGTGATCTCTTCCAATATTCATTGAATTGTGAACTCCATAGAGCAGAGACTGGTGTCTCTGACTTGTTGTTCCTTGTGTATATCCAATGTCCATTGCTGCACCAGGGACATAGTGGGTACTCTGAAACAATCACAGGACTTACTAACGTGTGCAGAATACACAACATAGTAAATTCAATACCTGAGTGTGTGTTTATGAGGTCACAATGTTCCCATCAGCTTTTATTCTATGCAAGTGCCACTCCACAAATTACAAGCCCCACCCAGTCAGAATAATGCTTTTTTTAATCTTGATTCTCTTAGCTTTACCACAGGTAGAGTGAATACTATACTCCATAGAAGCATATTGAGGCTGTTGTTTTCTTAAGCACTGGCCAGGCCATGTATTCTTTGAGCTATGGCCACCATGTTTTCTTAACTTTGTTCCCCTCCCCTACTTTGGGGAGGTGAATCTCTTCTCTCTCTAACTTACTTTATAAATAAAGTATATTTTTCGATCTAAAAAAAAAAGCATATTGATCATGATATCAGGGACACAGTTTATGCAAAATATGCAAATCCTTACAATAACAAGCCATGTTGCACATCATACTGCATTCTAAAGTCAATTTTATCTTCTCAACAATCAAGTCTTTAATGTATATATTTTAGATGTGATAAATGTATTTTAGTAAAGGTAATACCATTAAGTTTTAAAAAGAGATAGAAATGAGTCTGTTTCATAAAACATCTTTCTCATAGTCAAATAAAAAAAGTAGTTCAGTGTATGTAAAGATGACCTACGGGCCCAAGGGACAGGGAGTTTGAGGGACACAGGTCTATACTTGGGGGTTGTTGGGACGTACATTCAGATTCCACATCCAAAATGCTGGAGACTGGCTGAGTATCTTGAATTCCGGGTTATTCATGAAACATTTTTCGGCTCAAAATTTCCATGATTCCATTACACTATCCTTTGAAATTCTTGGGAATATTGTCATTTGAAATATGACATTGGTAATATGCCAAGTTAAAAAATATTCATGAAAGAGTCTTTTTCTCTTTTTTCCATGTGGAACATATGGATTTAGAGTCACTTTCAAGTGCAGCATTTGGGTTTTGGAACAAACACCACGTTATTTTTTGGAACAACTAAAGTATTTTTATTGTATGTACTTTAAGCATTTGCAGAAAAAAAAATATATGTGCTAAAAAAATGAAATGGTCTTTGGGACTATTGAAGCTTTGTAGCTACATCAAGAATAAATTCAAAGGCACCAGTTGTTCAGTAAAATGACAGACATGGAATCATCAAAGGCAGAAAGAACAACATTCCAGTTAATCAACATACATCTCAGTTTCTCCACCGTGGTACTACTGACATTTTGGGTCAATAACTCTTTGTTGTGGTGCTGTTCTGTGTTGAGCACCATCCCTGGCTTCAACCTATTAGAGGCTTCTATCTATTAGAGAATAGTATCACCCCAGGACAGTATTCCCCACCAATAGGTCCTAGGCAGGGCCAAATGTCTTCTGGGTTGCAAAATCGCCCATTTTGACAACTCCCGTTTACATGGAATGACCACAGGATCCATCCCATTGGAAGAAAAGTTCTCCACTAACCTTCCCATAGACTAACACGGTGAGCATAGGGTCCCCACAGGAGCAGTCAAAAGACTATTTATTCACTGTTGCAATTGTAGGTGAAATGAATTTGATACTGTCTTTCAGGGTAACTGAGCCATACCCACATAAGTAAATCAACTACTGCAGTCTGGATCTGAGATTGAATTATAAGTCCAGAGAGGTTGCTATGTTTGTCAGAAGTCACATTGCTAGTTAAAATTATTCACATAACCTGTGGTCATTCTAGATTATAAACTAAACCCAAAATTTTATACTTGGAATATCAAGTTAACAAAGAAATTTTTAAAAATTAGTGAGTCTTTTCTTTATGTGTTAGAAATTTAAAATGTCACTGCTCCTACATACTAAAATCTTTATGCAGTAAACTATTAAGCCAGGGTTTAGTTGGAGTCATATAAATTGACATTTGACAAATAATTACATGTTTCTGTTTTTCTTAATATCAGTAAGCTGTTGACCGAATTATCATTTCCTTCTCCAAGTTCCCTGCCCCAAGCAAGTTAGGGTGTGGACAGAGGATAGTGAGAGGAAGCAGCAATTGGAAAGTTTAAGGAGCAATCTAAATGCAATCACGACACCTCTCCAGCACTACTGATGTTTCTCTCTTCTTTCCAAGAGACCATGAGTGGAGAGAGAAGCTGAAAACACACAACACCAAAGGGAGACTGACTGACAATGTAAGGCATGAGCTATTCAGCATCTTTCCTCATTATATGTCGGAAGGAGCCAGATTAAAGAAAGTGTGCCCAGGCTGTGCCTCAGATGCCCGAGAACTCCTTCTCCAAAAAAGAAGAAAGGAACTTTGAAATTCTTACAAAATCTCCCCCCAAATTAGAAACACAGATGATGTGCTATCTAGAAACCTGTCACCATCATTCTGCAATATTTTTGGTGCTCTCACAGCAGCCAGGATACTACCTGCTTCTTGCCCACACAGCCTTTCTTGGACTATTCAGAGATATCAACCTCAGCAAAAGTTTGGACAGGAAATTATGTATTAAAACCATGAGGGCAGGCATGAACCAGCAGTCAGTTGACCCCAGGGACAGAGGAGAGATGAGTCTGTAATAGTGCATGCAGGGGTTGCTAGAAAGAGTTGATATGCCCAGAAGGTTGTGAGAATTAAGCGGGTATTTGTGGAGAACAGGAAATTGAGAGTATCTACAAGAATCACAGGTAACCCAAGAAAGGTGCTGGAAATGTCGAATGTGACATAAGACACAATGTGACATAAGAAACAATGGGAATGTGACATAAGACAACTATCATGAGCTGGAAACAGTAGACACAGTCGTTCTGAAAAAATGAAAACAAAACAAAACCAAAAGTTAAGAAATCAATGAAGAATGACAATATAGTTGTGTGCACAACAATAATAAAGAAAAGATGCATAAAATCTATCAGCAACTGGGCAGGAGGGACAATTGTCGACTCAGCAACCACTATTTCATTTTTCTCCTAAAAGTTAAATGTCAAAATATAAGAGAATAAGGTCCACCAATACTTGGGAGAGAATATATGAGTGCAGGTTATTTTAGCCAGCAAGAAGTATTTCATCTAATAAGCAAAAATAGTGATGTTAAAAAACTTTCACTCATGACCCCTTCATGAAGAATATCTTTGTAGATAAATTCCCGCCCACAATGACAAAGATCAAAGTACAGAGCCCAAGGATGGAAAAATCATGATATAAAATAACTACTAGTATTACAGCCAATTTAACAGAGATATTTCTAAACAAACATATTTACAAAATCAGATTCAGACATCAATATTTTTCAACCGTGAGATATATAATGGGAAATAGAGCGATGTATGTTATGGACCAAATTGTGTCCACACCCAAATTCAAATGTTGACGTTCTAACCCCCAGTGTGACTGTACTTGGAGACAGGGCCTTGAAGGAGGTAATGAGGGTTAAATGAGGCCATAAGGGTGGAGCCCTAATCCAATGGGTGCCCTTATAAGGAGAGAAGGAGATAGGAGAGATGTGGGTGCACAGTAAGTTGACCCTTACTGTATACTGAAATGTATTTTGGAGTTTTAATCATTGAAAAAGTATTACAACCCTACAGTAACTGATGAATGTATAAAAAGAACACACTTGAAATAAACCCAAGGAAATATACCTTTTTTTCATATTAGTATATTTTTTCTCAATATGCAACATGAATTCAAGCATTACATTAAAGGGTAATAGAAAGACAAAAAAATTCTAAAATTATTTTTAGAAGGAGTCATATGTCTACTAGAGTCCAGCAACTAATTGTATGGAACTCAAGTTTGTTTTCAGCATAACAGATTAATTTTTTTGAAAAAGAATATGTTTTTAAAAATGAGAATCACTGTGAATCTGTTGGAAAACATATAAAAGAGAATTTTTAAGTTGTACTCTGATTATAAAAGAACTCATGTTGATTATAGAAGATGTACAAGTTGTATGAAACTGAAAGAATGTAAAAACAATGTAAATAAGAATGTGAAAAAAAGAACAGTAAGCCACCTACTCAGAGTTACCATTGCTAATATTTTGGGATATGTTAGTACTTTTTCTTTAGAAGCAAGAATGATAGTAGGAAGAATTACAGTAATGATTCAGGCGACTATTCATTGAATCGTTATCATGCACTAGAAGCCACATATGTCATTGCTGGCATCTGTGATTTTATTTAATACAGTAACAATATGAGGATGCAGGTAGCAGATGAAGAAACTGTGGTTCAGGAGGTGCAGCTGAAATGTCTGTAAAACTTATAATAGCTTGTAATAACTTGTTTAATATAAGTAACTGCATTTTTGTTAAAAATCCTCCATCTTAGCTGCTTGCTACCCAGATATAGCCCCCTCCCCGCTGCGTGTGACTAAAATAAGTACCTTGTACTCACAGACCCACATTCCTGTTTCGCATAAACTGTTTCTCCTGACCGTTTGAAAACTCCCTAGCCACAAATTCCATGTAATTGTAGGCTTTGTTAACTAAACTCAAATGCTACACCTTGCAAAACTCCATTGTTACATTCTCATATTATAAGCCTATATTTTGTTAGTGACCTAACCAAGGTAACTCCATTGTATAGTCCTTCCACCTTGTCTCCATGTAACTTCCCTAGTTGTTCCAGTCACCAGCCGTGCCTGGGACATAAAGTTAATCAAAACTCCCTAACACTCAAAAGTTCCCATTTTGGTTGCTAAGTTGCTAGTTCACAGTTGCTATGGTTGCTAAATTGCTAAGTATCCTTGCAGTGTTTACCTTTATAAGCCCACAGCCTGCTTCACTCAGAGCCGGGAGCCCTTTAGGGCAATAGTCCACTCTCGGTCGCCGGCATAAATAAAGAACTCTTAATTTAATTATCTGCATCATAGCAATCTACCTTCTCATACTCTGGTCGTAATACAGCACCATCCAGTCAGGAAGAAAATACAAGGAGTCGTGTTTAAAGCTCCATTTGACCACAGACTCCCTCAGCCATGACCACATTCCTACATCCTACATGCATACTATCTTGTAGGTAATTGGACTTTGCTCGGCCTGCATTGTTTTCTGGTTTTGTATTAGGGCAACTGCTGTGAGCAGTTACACATGGCTTTAAATGGTTTTCAAAAACTATTTATGTCCATATAGCATTGCATTTTAAGCAGTGCCATACTAATTTTGCTTTTGCTTTTATAGCTGGACAACTAAGTAATTTTCCATGCATTACACTATAACAAAACTCTACTGAACAACTTTTTAAACACGAACACACAGAGATGTGGACGCATCTCTGACTACTGATTTAAGGTGTATTCCTAAAAATGGAATTATTAGGTCAAAATGAGTGAACATGTTTAAGACTCTGAAAGTATTTTGTCTAGAAACTTACAAAAATGTCAGTCAATTTACATTCCCTCCAGCAGTTTATAAGATCTTCCACCTGTGTCTTCCAGCGTTAGATACTGTTATTGGTATTCATTACCCATTTGGTGATATATCAAATTGTTAACTTTGATTTATTTAAGTTCTAAACTCTTAAGCAGTTTTTCTTACTTTTTAAAGTCAAGTTATTTTATTTTTTAAATTGTTGGTGATTCATTTATACAAATGTCTTATAAATTTGCAATGGTTATTTGTATATTATTGAAACCAACATTTTCTGTCATGAATATGAATATTCAGTATTGATATTATCCCATTAAATATTTGTATTACCCAATTATTCATCTTTAAAAGTGTTCTGATGTTTTGAAGATAGATCTTAAGTTATAAAATATGTCAAACTTTGATGTTTGAGATTATATACACTTAAGTCTTAAATATATAATTTGCTAAAAATCTAAGACATAGACCACTGATTCCAAAAGTTTATGACTCTTTAATAGTAGGCAAATGAATTTCCAGAGTGCTTTTCATCCCAATTTAAATATTTTATTTTTTAAAAAATCCCAACCAGGTTTCATAGTTTCAGTTATCATATCTTTCATTCATTTTAGGATTTTTGTATATGGTGTGAAACAAGGGTCCAATTTCATTCTTCTGTAGGGGGACAGCCAGTTTTCATTTTATTAAAGAGACTGTCTTTTCTTCATTGTGTGTTCTTAGAAACTTTGTCAAAAATCAGTTTACCATAAATGTGTAAATTTATTTCTGACTTTTCAATTCTGCTTCATTGATCTTTGCAACTGTTTTTATGCCAGTACCACAATACTTATTTGATTACTATAGCTTTGTGGTACATTTTGAACTTTGTTCTTTTTGTCCAAGATTGCTTTAGTTATTTGGAGTCTTTCATGGTTCCATACAAATTTGAGGGTTACTTTTTCTATTTCTGTGAAAAATATCATTGAAATTTTGATAGGGATTGAATTGAATCTATAGATTGCTTGGAAGAAACCATAGGAAGAAAGCTCCACAACATTGGTATGGTCAGTGATTTTTTTGGATATGATCTTAAAAAACAATGGCAACTGGCAACCCCTTCAGGTGCCCTCCCACTGTGGGAGCTTTTCTGTTCTCTCAATAAATCCTGCTTTCTAAACAACAACAACAACAACAACAAAAAACGGCCACAAAAGCAAAAACAAACAAATGAGATTGCATCAAATTTTAAAACTTCTATACCAAAGAGGAAAAATCAACAGCGAAGAGAAAACCAATGGAGCAGGAGAAAATATTTGAAAACCATATCTTTGATAAAGGATTATTAGCCAAAATAGATAAGGAAATCAAAAGCTCAATAGCTGTAAAACAAATAACCTAATTTTTAAAATGGGCAAAGACCTGAATGGATGCTTTTCCAAGAAATACATACAAATTGCGAGCTGGTATAGTTTCAGAAGTGCTCAATCTCGCTAATCATCAGGGAGATGAAAATTAAACACAGTAAGATAATAAATACATCATACCTGTTAGAATGGTGATTATAAAAAAAAGACAAGTGTTAGTAAGGAATTGGTGAAAAGGGAGCTTGTTGGTGGGAATATACATTGATACAGTTCTTATAGAGAAGTTTTTCGTTTCTTCAAAAAATTAAAAGTAGACCTATCATATTATACAGTAATACCATACTGGTTATATATCCAAAGGAAACAAAATCAGGATATCAAAGAAATATCTGTACTCCCATGTTCATTGCAGCTTTATTCATAATAACCAAGATATTGAATCCACTCCTGTGTCCAACAGTGGATGAACCGATAAAGAAAACATGGTATAAACACACAATGAAATAGTACTTAGTCATTGAAAAGGAAGGACATCCTGTCATTTGCAACAATATAGATGATCTTAGAGAATAAACCAAGCACAGAAAGACAAATATCACATAATCTCACTTAATGTAAAATTTTAAAATGTTGAACTTATAGAAGCAGAGAATAAAATGATGATTACCAGGGACTGGTGGCCAGGGGTTGGGAAGATATTTGTCAAAAGATAGAAAATTTCAGCTAAATGGAAAGAATGAGTTTAGGTGACCTATTGTACAATATGGTGACTATAATTAACAACAACATACAACATACTTGAAAATTTCTAAGAGTATATTTTAAGTGTTCTAACCACAAAATAATCAGGAAGTATATGAGGCAATGGATATTTTAATTAACTTGATTTAGCCATTTCATAATATGTGTGTGTATATATCAAGACATAGCATTGTACATCATAAATATCCATAATTTTATTTTTCTATTAAAATTATTTTTTAAATGTCAGCCAAATATAAAATTAAGATTGAAAAAAATTTTAGAGTCAAGAAAATATAGTAAAGACTGATTTATCTGCCTTTTGTTATCTGAAATTCCTATTACTTCTAAAGGTGTATAACTAGCATTATTTTGATACAAAGAGATAAATTTTAAGTAAATAAGCGAATATTGGGATTTTAGGTGAAGCAATATCTTTTGGACTATGTAACAAAGTCATTAGAAGGTAAACCAACTTTCTCTTAAGCATAATGCCTGAAGCAAGATTTTGTGTTGCTTCTGAATCACCAAAAGATTAAATTATCTACACAATTACTTGTATTCTGTGTGTTTTAATATATTTGAATTCTTTAGAAACAAACCAGTGATAAGAGTTGGCTGGTAACTTAGCCACTGATCTCTCCCTGTACTTTCTTCTTTCCATCTCTACTGGCAGAATTCAAGTATGGCATATTCTTCTTCAAGAATAATTATTACATGCTTGACAGAATTCAAGTATGGCATATTCTTCTTCAAGAATAATTATTACATGCTTGATTAATCAAGTCGTTTCACTTTCTTACCCAGGCTTTAAAAAAGAATTATTTTCTACTTAGATATGAGTGTTGGAGTTTGGATACTTATTTTCAAAAATATAATTCCCATTTTCTGGTGTATATTTTTATGAAACAATTTAAGCCTTTTGCAAAATACATATGGGTGGTATGATTTTTGAAGGCTTTGGTAAATTGCAGCTGACAAAATAATGAGAATATTAAGCCTGAGTCCTCAGAGAACATGAAGTCTGTGAAGAACGAGAAAGCAGTCTGGCTGAGTTGAACACACAGTCTTCTCTAACTCTTGGTCTAACCTCTGACATCTGAAATTTGAATTCATTTACTCTTGCGAATTCCTTGTTCTAAGAACAATTTGAGAAAAAATAAAGACTGTCTCCTAGGCATTGAGTAGCTCTTGAAGGTCAAATGTACGTGATTCAAATTTGCATCAGATGAAGAGTGTCTTCGTAAAGGAAATGTGCTAGATAAAATATGCTGTTGCTGTGTTTGATTTACTTCTGGAAAAGCTATATAGTCATTGATAAGGAATTATGTTTGAGAGAGTCCATTCCATCCTAGATGTCTCCCTGGGTGTGGGGAGAGTTTATCGTTTTCTAATAATAAACCAATGATATCTCCTTTGTCAAACAAATAGGATTTATGCAACCAGAAATGCAAAACACCTATCAAATTTTCTTCTGGTAACAAATCAAGATTATTAAACTGCATTTATTATGTTCTCAATTTTTGTATTAACATTTTTTTTCAAGATACTGTGTGAGGAGTATATGAATACTATGAAAAAGAAAGTATTTTGAACAATATCTGGAAATACTCCAAGGCACTGCAGAAAATTTAAAGTTCCTTACTCAACTCAATTCTGCAAGCCTTCATTATAACATTACAAGACATAGGCAAAGACATATGTTAAATGAGGTTATCTGGATGAGAATGAGCCATAAAGTAGTTGCTTAAGGCTACACAATTTTTCATTAAAAAAACGTGGAAAGAAAGGTAACAAGAGAATGGAATAGATGAAGGAAAACAAAGAAGAAATAAAGGACAAGAAAGAAACAGAAGACAAGAAGGAGAAAGGAAGGGAATTACTCTGTGGAAGCACTGCATTAAATTAGAACTGAAGACAGAAGTAAAGACACAGCCCTGACACTAAGGAGCTCACACTAGAGCTGGGTGAGCATTTAAACTACTAACTGCAGTACAGTGTGATCATGGATAGGATTTTATACGCATATATTTAATTTCAATTATCCAGATTATTCTAATAGCCAAAGTTGTGTAATACAATTAAATTTTAATAGATAATTACCTAAAAGAAAGGAAAACTAAAAATTGTCTTAGATTGTCATCTCTTATTGCAAGAGATCACTTTCAAAAATGTAAAATAAGAATTATACCCTCTAATATCTTCAGAAATATATGAGAGGAGAAGAAAGACATGAATTTAAAGAAAATGGATATAAATTGATATGCATGCACCAACATTTTTAAAAGGACATCTTAGAGCCGGGTTCGGTGGCTCAGCCTGTATCCCGCGCCTTTGGGAGGCTGAGGTGAGTGGATTGCCTGAGCCCGTGGGTACGAGACCCGCCTGGGCAGCAAAATCTCATTTTTACAATAAATCAAAAAATCAGCCGGGTGTGGTAGCACATGCCTGTAATTCCGGCTACTTGGAAGGCTGAGGTGGAAGGATTGCCAGAGCCCAGCAGGTCGAGGCCGCGGTGGCTGGGAGTGGCCACTGCACTCCAGTCTGGGCGACAGAGTGAGACTCCAACTCAAAAAAAAAAAAAAAAGGACATCTTAGGAAAGCATAAATATTTCAAGAAAGATGTCATTGTTTAATACAATTCTACATATTTTGAATAAAGAGGTACTGTAAGAAATCATAACTTTTATAGCACAAATAATAAATAGAAACTAACATTAAATGAAAAACAAACAAAAAAACCCCAATTAACTCAATAGCTGAAGGAAGTATTACAGAGAAAAAGCAAAAGTTAATGAATGATACATTCATACATTGAAAAGTTAATGAATTGATACATTTCAAACAAAAGTATAATGCAATGATACTTAGGAAATAGCTAGAAAAAATCATTTCAAAGCTATATTTGATTATAAATTACTATCGAAAAAAATAATATTTAGTTCATATTAAATCAGATTTTATCACCTATATGCCTATAAAAGAGGTTAGTTAACAATGAAAACATTTTACTATTATTATTTTTAAAAACCTATAAACCTAGTATATTCATTACAGCATTACAGGTTTGCTGACCAGGTAAAATAAATAATTTGTTATGAAACCGAAAACTCCTAGAAGCAGAAATTTACCAGCACCTATTTTCCTTAATTTTATTAATATCCATTTCTGTGAAATGCCTAACTAGCAAATGTATAACCAATGGTTATCCAAGTAACTCTTGCTTTGGGCCTTCACCTGGGTTCATCAAATAAAATTCAATCTAGGGGAAATGACAAAGATACAAACATTTTAAAAAATGTATATGTCCTTTTAACATACTGAGTCTATCAGTACATTAAAAGGATTAGACAATATAAGGGCAGTTCAACATAATATACTACATTGATCAGCCAAGTACAGTGGCTCACACCTGTAATCTCAGCACTTTGGGAGGTCAAGGCAGGAAGATTGCTCGAGCCCAAGAGTTTGAAACCACCCTGGGCAACACAGTGACACCTCATCTCTATGAAAAATCAGTTAGCCAGGTGTGGTGGTGTGTGCCCGTAGTCCCAGCTACTCAGAAGGCTGAGGCAGAAGGACAGCCTAAGCCCAGGTGACCAAAGCTGTGGTGAGCTAAGATCATGCCACTGCACTCCAGTGTGTGCAACAGAATGAGACCTCCACTCAAAAAAACAAAACACACCACATTGTCACAACAAATGAAATACACACACGATCATCTCAATAGATGCAGAAATAGCACTCGACAAAATTGAATTCCCTTTTATGATAAAAACTTTCAACAAAATAAGAATAGACGGGAATGTCTTTAACACAATAAAGGACAATTGAAAAACTCATGATCAACAACATACATAATTGTGAAAGACTGAAAGCTTTCTCCCTAAGATTCAGAACAAGATAAAAATTCACATTTCACACTGCTAGTCAGTATTGTACTGGAAATCTTAGCAAGAGCAATTAGGCAAGAAAAGAAATTAATAGTAACACATCAAAATTGGAAAAGAAGAAGTAAAATGACATTTGCAGATGATATGATTCTACAGTTAGAAAATCCCAGCTGGGCTCGGTGGCTCAGCCTGTAATCCTGCGCTTTGGGAGGCTGAGGTGAGTGGATTGCCTGAGCCCCTGGGTTCGAGACCCGTCTGGGCAACTTGGCGAGACCTCATCTCTACAATAAATCAAAAAATTAGCCGGGCGTAGTGATGCACGTCTATAGTTCCAGTTCCTTGGAATGCTGAGGCGGAAGGATTGCTGGAGCCCAGCAGATCGAAGCTGTGGTGGCTGGGAGCGGCCACTGCACTCCAGTCTGGGTGACAGAGTGAGACTCCAACTCAAAAAAGAAAAGAAAAGAAAATCCCATAGAATACATACATCCACAACACCCAAAACAAACAAAAATCTACTCAAGTTAGTACACAACTCCAGCAATGTCTCTGGGCCCAAGATCAAGATCACACACAAATCATTTGCACTTCTATATGCCAGCCAGAAATAATCCAAAAAGGAAATTAAGAAAGCAATTCTATTTACAATAGCATCCAAAACAAAATATCTAGAATTGGTTAAAGACTTATAAACTGAAAATACCAAACATTGCGGAAAGAAATTAAAGATCTAAATAAATGGGAAGACATCCCATGTTTACGAACTAGAAGACTTATTATTAGTATGAAAATATTCCCTAAAATATCCAAAGTGGTCTACAGATTCAATACAATCCCTATCAAAATTCCAATGTTCCTTTTTTGCAGAAATGGAAAAGCCGATTTTCAAATTCGTTTCGAACTGCAAGGAGCCCCAAATACCCAAAACAACTTTGGAAAAGAAAAAGTAAACTAGGAGGACTCATACTTCCCAATTTCAAAGCTTGTTACAAGCCTACAGTAATCAAAACACTGTGGCAGTGGCATAAAGATAGACATAGTCAAACAGAACACAATTAAGAGAGTCTAGAAATAAACCCAAATATTTATGGCCAAATGATTTTTTTACAAGGATGCTAAGACAATTTAATGGGGAAAGAATAGTCTCCTCAGCAAATTGTGCTGAGACAACAGGATAACCACATACCAAAAAAAAAAAAAAAAAGTTAAACTGCTACCTCACAAATACAAAAAATTAACTCAAAATGGATCAACAATCTAAATATGAGCTCAAACTCTAAAACTCTTAGAAGAAAACATAGAGGTAAATCTTCCTGCCTTTGGGTTAGGGTCCAAAAGATTTCAGCAATATTTCCCAACTACTTTATTAAATATTAACTTTGTGTCATATGGTTTCAATTTCTAAGAGTTCTTTATTCTCTAAATATTTCTGTCTAGTAATAGCTTGTTTCTATTTTATGGTTATGATACCATCTCTAACTTTCCCTCAGGATAGTAATGATTATGTGTTTTAGTTTTCTTCTGCTTATAAAGTCTTCAAATTTGCCTATTTCTTTTTTGTTGTTTATTTTGTTCTCTATCTTTCCTGCTTGAAAATTTTCTACTATGCCCAGTAAGT
This sequence comes from Carlito syrichta, assembly GCF_000164805.1. Classification (NCBI taxonomy): domain Eukaryota; kingdom Metazoa; phylum Chordata; class Mammalia; order Primates; family Tarsiidae; genus Carlito; species Carlito syrichta. Next base: position 487,915 of record NW_007081509.1, read on the forward strand.
GTTGTTGTTCTGTTCCCAGTTTAAAAGAGGGATACTAAGTACTTGATTTATTGGGAAACACAGACACATCCCATTCCACACTGCAATGGGGCCCATTCTTCATAGGTAGAGCACAGACTTTGTTTCAGGGGCTAGTGCAGATTCTGAGCTCTATGAATGGTCTTATTTCTCTTCAGGCATCTCAGGACTAGATGTGGGAAACACATTCTGCCTGCTTCTTCCTCTATTATGGCCAACTTCCTAAGGACTGGACAGCCTGCCATTAAAACTTCTCCAAAAGATGGTTCACTTACGCTGAGCCTGGCCTTTCCATAAAAGCTACCATCAATGATTCCAAGATTCTTCTGTCCCATCGTAACCTGTGATGCAGCTCACAGTGTCTCTTGCTAAGGAAGGAAAAAATACACGTTCACCTCTCTAAAGAGAACGGGTATAGATGGGAGAGGGGAGACAGTGTGAGGGTGGGGAGCACCTCAAGTAAAGGCTAGTGCCCTCAGGAAAAGGATGAGAACTGGACTTAGCCTGCTTTTCCACGTCACTGAGGATCAGCCATGCGACTGCCCCAAACCACCCACAACAACTTCCACAGCAGATTTGGCAAGGCCAGAGCCCAGGCAAGCACCTGCCGGGAACTGCTACCAGGAGGAAGACTTGGAAAAACAAAATAAAATAAGAGCATGTCTCATTTTATATAAAATTATATGTACACAAAGAGTTTTGGAGTCACTCTCAGGTGGGATGCTCTACAGAATTAATCCTGTAAGTGCAGGTTAGCCGTGCAAAAACTGTATGCTAGCTGGTGATTCTTTGATGAAGAATTGGCAAGAAACATGCTTGCCCTTTGTTCACAGTTGGAGTAAATGGAGGCACGTCAGTCCTGAAGTGAAAAGTGCTAGAATTCTGCAGAGCCAGCTGAGAGCTACAGATTGTGTATCCAAAGAATTACATTTTTAAACATGTGCAAAGTTATTTTTAACCTTTTATAGTCTGTTCTGGTTTTCACTGTTCAGAGGCTATTTTAATTTTTTTTCTTCTTTATTAAACTTGGAAATTCAGGGAAGCAAACAATGCAAATTGTGAATGAAGAAGAAAGGAGAGACCAGGAGGAAAGCCTCTGGGTTGACTAAAGAGAGAGAGTGGCACTTACCTGATAATGGGAGGCAGATACCAGAGTCCAGGGAGGAGTCCATGTTTGTGGAGAGGCATACCTAAGACAAGGAGCGTCATACCTGAGTCAGAGAGGATCATACCTGAGTCAGGGGAGGGGCATACCAGAGTCAGGGGAGGGGCATGCCTAAGACAGGAAGGAGCATCCCTGAGTCAGTGAGGGGTATACCTGAGAAAGGAGAGGGACATATCTGAAATGGGGGGGGGACATACCTGAGTCGGGGGATGAGCATGTCTAAGACAGGGAGAGGCATCCCTGAGTCAAGGAGGGGCATACTTGAGACAGGGAAGGGGTAACCTAAGATGTGAGGAGCATACCTGAGGGGGGGACACACCTAAGACAGGAAGGGGAGGGACATACCTGAGTGGGGTGGGGGCACACCTGAGTCATGGAGGGGGCATACCTGCGTCATGGGAAGAGCTCACCTGAGTCAGGGAGGGGCATATCTAGGTCATGAGAGGGGCATACCTGAGTCAGGAGGGACACACCTGAGACAGAGGAGGGGATACCTGAGTCAGGAGAGGCACACCTGAGTCAGGGAGGAGCACACCTGGGTCATGGGTGGAGCACGCCTGGGTCATGGGAGGGGCACACCTGAGTCATGGGAAGGGCACTGAGTCAGGGAGGGGCATATCTGGGTCATGGGAGGGGCATACCTGAGTAAGAAAGGGACATACCTGAGACAGGGGAGGGGCATACCTGAGACAGAAGGGGCACACCTGAGTCAGAGAGGAACACACCTGGGTCATGCAAGGGGCATATCTGGGTCATGGGAGGGGCATAACTGAGACAGGGGAGTAGCAGACCTGAGTCACGGAAGGGGCATGCCTAATACAGGGAGGGGCATACCTGAGACAGGGGAGGGGTATACCTGAAACAGGGAGGGACATACCTGAGACATGGGAAGGGCATAGCTAAGTCATGCAGGAGCATACCTAAGTCAGGGAGGGGTATACCTGAGTCATGGGAGCAGTATACTTGAGTCAGGGAGGGACATATCTGAGACAGGGGAGGGGCATACCTGAGTCAGGGGAGAGACCTGCCTAAGACAGGGAGGGACATCCAAGACAGGAAGGGGAGGGGCATACATGAGTCAGGGAGGAACACACCTGAGTCATGGGCAGGTCTCACCTGAGTCAAGGAGAGGCATATCTGGGTCATGGGGAGGGCATACCTGAGTCAGGAAGGGACATACCTGAGATGGGGAGGGGCATACCTGAGACAGGGGAGGGACACACCTAAGTCAGGGAGGAGGATACCTGGGTCATGGGAGGGGCACACCTGAGACAGGAGAGAAACATACCTGAGTCATGGAAGGGGCATGCCTAAGACAGGGAGGGGCATGCCTGAGACAGGGGAGGGGTATAGCTAAGTCATGGAGGGGCATACCTGAGACAGGGGAGGGGCATACCTGTGTCAGGGATGGGGCATACTTGAGTCATGGGAGCAGCATATTTGAGTCAGGGAGGGACACACCGAGATGGGGGGGGGCATACCTGAGTCAGGGAGGGACATATTGAGTCAGGGAGGGACATATCGAATCAGGGAGGGATGTACCTCAGACAGGGGAGGGCATGCCTGAGACAGGAGAGGGGCATACCTAGGTCATGAGAGGGGCATACCTGAGACAGGGGAGGGGGAATACCTGAAAAGAGGTTGGCAAGTTCGATTTTGTGGACAGACCTGGACCACCATCTGCTCAGGCTAGCGCCCATTTCTTGTGTTCCTCTGTCCAGTCTGTCTGCCCCTCATCCCACCCTCCTTGCTACAGTATTTTGTTTCTATGCTTGTCTCAGCTCGGGTCCCACCATGTCTCCACCTGCTGTGACCGTATTCACGTCAAATCTTGATTTTCATGCTTATCCTCCACTTTTCCCCTTGCAGACGCATCTGGTTCTCCACGGGTGGATTTCCCCTGGGCAGCCTCTCTGGCTGTGGGATCCCTGGTCTCCTCTGGCAGGTGGCTCCAGGCTGCCCTCTGGAGACTTCTCATTGCAAAGTTTGGGTGCAGGCAACAGACACAATTCTATTTTCTGACGTAATAAAAATGGAGTGGTGTCTTGTTTTTGTAGACAGTCTCTAAGAATACTCAGTCCTGGGCACATCTCCTTTCCCCTTTCACATTCCTCACTGCTGGGCTCAGGCCTCACACGTGCTGGCGTCTTCTCAGAGGCAACCACTCTTCCTCCAGTGTCACCATCTCTCTTCCTTGATGCTGTGGTTCCTCCCCTCCTCTTCTTCCCACAGCTCAGCTGAAGAACAATGCTGTGCATTTGGATGTCACCGTGGGGGTCTGGAAAGGGGGTGGGGAGAGAGAGTGGTGGGAGGGGAGTGCAGAGACATGTGCCCCACTCTTAAGGGGGCACTGATGCAAAGTGGGATGAAAACCAGCCATGTGGGGGAGCCTGAAAAATGGAGAATGAATATTAAACAAAGATGGTCTGACTCTGTTGCTATGATTTGACAGGCTAAGAATTTCTTTCACTTTAAAAGATAAGGATCAACCAAACAAAAAATTTCCATATTTGCATTTCCTCCAGAAGAATGAATAAAATATCGTGGCCTCTCATTTTGTGTGTGTATTTTTGTATCTAAGTACAGAATAGATGGGTTTATTTCTTTTTTATTGGTTTTTTTTTTTTTTAGTATTTTTGATTGAGGTAAAATTTTCATGTCATCAAATGCATGAATCTTAAGGGTACATTTTGTTATTTTGGTAAATGTATACATTCCTAAAACCATCTTGCCAGTTGTATTAGCTTCCTGCAGCAGCTGTAACAAATTCCTGCAAAGTTGCTGGCTTAAACCAACATACACTTATTCTCATGCAGTTCTGGCAGCTGGAAGTCCAGAATCGGTCTGGTTTCAACGGGCCAAAATCAGGTGGCAGCAGGCTCTAAGGCCAGCTCTGAGGCAGATCTGTTTCTTTCCCTCCTCTGGTATCTGGAGGCAGTCCTCTTTCCTGGGCTTCTTTCCCTGAATCACATCACCTTCTCTCCCTTGTGTCCAGTTTCACCATCTTCCCCGTCTGCCTCAGAACCTCCCTCTGCCTCTCTTTCCTAAGGACATGGTGATTACATTTAGAGCTATTGCATACTCTAGCATGATCTCCAAATTTCAAGATCCTAAACTGTACCACTTTGCAAAATTCCTCTTCCACACAACATTCTTAGGTTCCAGGTGTCAGGATTTGGGTGTCTTTGGAGGCTGTTTTTCAGCTGACTATACCAGTCAACATGGATAAGCATTTCTGTCATTCCAGAACATTCCATTATGTTCCTACTGTACCAGGAAACAGCCAACAACTCGTACAGGCACCGAGGGTCTGGTTCCTGCCAACAGAGTGCCTGTTCATCAACTTCATATAAAGGGAATCATGCAATACTTACTCTTCTATGCCTGGATTATTTTATGCAACATAACATTTTAAAAATGTATCTGGGTCATGTGCAATTCCTTTTTATTGCTTAGGAGTATTCTGTTGTATGACTTGTATCATATTTTTAATTATCTTTTTCTGTTTATGGGTAGCTGGTTACTGCCTTTGGCAATTATGAATGAAACCACCACGAACAGTCTTGGGCGCTGCCGCATTGGCGAGAGTTCAAGGTGCTCTGCAGTCTCAACATTCAGAGTGGTTGAAATTTTTTTTTTTTTTTTAGCAAATGGTATCCCACTATGCAAAATAGTATCACCTATGTCATTAATTTACATTACACTGACATGTGATATCTGGGTTATTTTTATGTTTCTATTGAACATTTGTATATATTCTTTAGCAGATGATCTATATAAGTCATTGAATCATTTTTATTTGGTTTTCTATCTTTATCAATTTGTTGGAACTCTTTATACTTTCTGTATACAAGCCCTTTGTCTGATATATGTACAAGGGAGACCCCCCCAAAACACAATTATCTTTTGAAAGGCAAGTCCCTTGTATAGTGCAGGCTTCTCCTGCTAGGTAAGTGCTCTGGGGACCCATCAGCATCAGTGTACCTGCTAGCGCTGTTGTGAGAGGCTGCGTTCACCTTCAGTAAATTTTTTCTTTGAGATTCTTTCAACATGTTTGCCCATTTCATGAGGATTTACGAGTGCACCTGCCCACATCATGCTAAGTGTTCAGCAGTTTTTGACCAAAAACTGGCATGATCTCCATGCCCCAACCTCCTATTCACCCAATGTCACCCTGAGTAACTTTGTTTTGTCTCCCTGGATGAAAAAAAGTCCTCAAAGGGAAATATTTTGCTGATGTGGAAGAGCTGAAACACAAAATGGCAGAAGCATAAAAGGCATCAAAATTGACAAGTTCAGAACTGTTTTGAGCAGTGGAAAACACATCTTGATAGATGTGTTACATCATACAGAGAGTACTTTGAAGGTGCCTGAAGTTATTCTCTATCTGATTTTTCATTTATCAGGGTAGTTCAACCTCATTAGCACAGCAGTCTTAGAGTTCCAAGTTGAAAACTTAATCATATCAATAATTATGTCAAATTTAAATGGGCCAGAATAACCTAGACACTTTAATAAGAAAGCTTAAAGTAGAAGAACCCATGCTACCTAACTTCAAGACTTCGGTAAAGCTCCAGCAGTAAAAGCAGCGTGGAACTGGTACACACAGACAATTTCATCAAGGCAACAAGCAGAGAGAACAAAATAAACACCTAGATGGGTGGTAAACTGGAGTTTGACAAAAGTTCTAAAGAAGTTACATGGAGAAAGGAAGGGTTTTTTTTTTTGCTGGTTATTTTTGATGCTGGAAAAACCAGATAGAGAACCGCAGCTAGTAATTAACTAGTCTCTGGCCAATAGCCTGACAACCACTAGATTATTAAGTGAGGCCACCCCAGGGCAAAAGAATCACCCAAATAACCCACATATTTGTAAGCTAAATAAAAATACTGTAGTTTTAACTAGAAAGCTTTGAAGCCATTTGTTATATGGCTAAAATGAACTAACATACTATCTCACTGACTACCATTTAATTAATTGACTGCTTTAACTATACTTTTCTAATTCAGTCCAGATCTTTTTGCCTGATAATTTTCCCCACATAATATATATCTATTGAAAATCTGTTAAGCCCACTTCTTGATTAAAAAAAAAAACTTCTGCTAGATTTCATTTAGTAGATGATTTTGTTTGGGGTTGTTTGCAGACATCGAAGACCTCTATCCATTTTTGATAGATGACAAGTTTTCTTAGATCATCCCAAATTATCCCCTTAAACTTTCATTCTAATCACTAGGAGCCCTATTTTTCTTTTAATATACTTGCCTGTCCTTAACATTCCCCTTTCTTTCAAAGCATAGATATCTTCAATATTCTATCAATTAGATAGATACTTTGTCTAGGCAACCAAAACTCTCATTATTTCTACTATTGATATAGTACCTATAGGTAGAGACATAATGTTGCTGTGAAAAATTAATGGTGCTAAAAATAAAAATACATGGAAATATCTATATATTTACATATGGCTGTCCTGAAAATATCACAAGAAAAAAAAGAAGACCTATTAAAAGCATTGCTGATCAAACCCACAAAAATATCTAAAGATCACTGATCCAAAAAAAAAAAAAAAAAAAAAAATTAGACCTCAAGCTCACTTCATCAGGCAGTTAAATCAGAATATAAATCTAGAACTTAGCTACAATCAGTGCAGAGGGCACTCAGTTGACATCACATCTATCAGTACTGGAAGGAAGGAGTGCCATGCCTTTGCTGATTACAGAGTAAAATAAAATTTTGCACAAAAATATCTTTAACATTTAATATATTATATGTGTGTGTGTATATATATATCTCATATATATACACATATGTATGTATGCATATATAAAATTTCCATGTTACTAACATTTTTGGAGTTCTAGAATAATTTTCTAATATATAATTTATGGTTCCTGAGAAACAACCCCGGAGACTAGAATATGAGGTACTGTTGTAACTACATTTGTCTTTATGCCATCATATTCTCAAAACACAATGTTTTATTTATGGGAACTCTAAAATTAAACAAAATTTTAAAATTGGAAAATTAAACAAAAACAAACAGATATGGTTTGCTTTTGAATCATGAGAGCTCAAAAATTGCCAACTCAACAATGTGTCCATGGGACCTTCATGACGCTTACATTAAAAAAAAATCAGAGTAGACATGGCAAAGAGAGTTAACACATGCCACCAATCTTACACCATAGCTCCTCTTTGGGAGGTGGAATTTTCCTCTTAAATCTAACATGGCTAGAGAGTTCCAGTTTCAGCAGAAGGTGTCCCAAGGGGGTGGAAAATAAGATTTCTAGCTTCTAGGTCCTGAATCTGCAAATCATGAAACTTGATACATCTGGAAACATTGAATTGTGTGTTGCAAGACAAGTGGTGAAGTTGACAGAGGTCTATAAGTAATACTTGCCAGCCAATCTGGCTCTATGATGAGCTATATCTCTATTTATCTTCTACTCATGATGGCTGTTGGGCATGACCATGGAACTTAGAACCTAAGCCGGTTTGGCAACGAGAGGCTCATTTCCATATTTACCTTTGTGGATTCCAAAACACCAAAACAATTATTCTAGGAGTTTTACTATTTATGTAACGCTGTAAAGTCTAGAGACCTGCACACAAGGACTGAAGTTAGAAATGATTTCCCTCAGATGCATGCAGTCTGTTTACCCTATTTTTAGAATTTTGAACTAGGTACAAAATGCCTAGCTGCAGATTTCTTGAAGAGCTTGAGAGCTCATGTTTGGTTAATAAAGACTTAACAATAAATACTTCATTATTTTAGATGCTTAATATGCTTTGCTCAACTTAAAACAAAGAAATTTTTCTGACACGTTTTCTCTGTGCTCAGCAATTGCCGTTCTTTGAGGCTGATGTCTACTCCTCTGGTCACACTGCTTGCTCTCTCTGCACACACTTATATTTCTGAATTTTCTTCTAAAATATAGGCAGTTACAGCAGACTGTCTATTTTTTTTAATTGAAGAAATAAAAAAGCTTTAAAAAATACATGGATGGAATCAAATAGTACAGAGTGGGGTGGTAAAAACAATTTCTTAGCACACTGTGGTCTGGCCCACTGCCCACAGCAATCCTGGTATGTGTCTTACATCTTTTCCCTGAGTCAGTCTTTGCTCTGCTGACTCCTAAATCCAAGAGGAGCATCTCAGGTACTATTCCCTGCACTGTCCAACATGAACCAGGAGCTTCCACCTGAATTTTACCCTTTAAAAATGTAAAAGTCTTCTTTCTCTGAGCTTTCCTCCTCTGTGCTGTGGTTGACAGCTTTAAACAATATGGAGGTGGTCACCCTGACCACCTTTCATTAAAAGCCCAGTTTCATTGTTCAGTGCCCTTGGAAAACTTCTTCTGGATGTTTGAAGTGTCAAGTTCAATTGAAAATGAAATCCCATATTTTAATCACCATTTCATAATTAGTACATGCCGTATCGATTGCTCCTGGTGTCCAAGGCTGAGTGAGTACTGACAGCCCAGATGGTGCTGGGTCAGATCAAGTAACGCTGTGTCAGGGTAAAGGGCTGGGCTGGCCTCCCTCCAGCCTTCCTGTGTAAGCACAGTGCTGGCTGTTTACATCTTGGTGCTTTTTCTGTCACTTACTAAGCCACCAGGGGAAGATGAAAAATTCTAGCACTGATGGTGCATAAGTGATTTGGCCAGATGCCAGGAAAGCGGCCCGAGGACCACTATCAAAATTGATCACGGAATTTTGCCTTTATTTGGGCACCAGAAGAAGAAAGAACGTGAGCAAGTAAGAAGAATAGACGCTAAGACTACTCCCCTTGTTGAAAAACTCAAACTTCTTTTTGAATTTTGGTGGCTATCGGGTTAGCCTTATGATTTGGTGCTGATGAAAGGAAACTCCTGTGTGTCTCCAGCACCTGGGTTCATAGACATTCATACATTTAACAGATGTTTTGTGTTAGGAGCAAGACGCTGATTGGGTGAGGCCTGCATCTCTTGTGTTCATTAAACTTGGACTTGTGAGGGCAGATGCTGGGTTGGCCCCACCCTTCCTAGCAGGCCAGGCAAGCTTAATAGTGGTGCACAACTGGGCATATTAAGGCAGCAAAAGTGTCCTGATGTTACAATGAGGTGACCAGTTAGCACTTTATTTAAAAGGTAGGGGAAATAAGTATTTAATCATTTCAGCTTTTTGAAACTGACTCTTTTTTTTCTTAGCTAGCACCAGATTGCACAGGCATCTGGTTGTCATTTATTCTGAAAACAATATAAAAATTAGGTTTTTTAGTCTTTTTTCCCTCAAATTATCATTATTACAACCATGGTTTACATTTCAAATGTATGCATTACTAAACTTGAAGTTTTACCTCTTATAGAGCAAAGCTGATAAGCTACAAGGCAATAGGAAATTTGAATCCAGAGAATAACAACCAAATAAATTTCTTTTTACAAAGACAGAAAAACTTTTTTTTTTTTTTTTGAGTTGGAGTCTCACTCTGTCACCCAGACTGGAGTGCAGTGGCACTCTCCCAGCCACCGCAGCCTCGACTTGCTGGGCTCTGGCAATCCTTCCACCTCAGTCTTCCAAGTAGCCGGAACTACAGGCACACTACCATGCCCGGCTAACTTTTGATTTATTGTAGAGGCGAGGTCTTGCCAAGTTGCCCAGGCAGGTCTCAAACCCACAGGCTCAGGCAATCTACTCGCCTCGGTCTCCCAAAGTGCTGGGATTACAGGCTGAGCCACCGAACCTGGCCAAGATAGAAAAACTTTTTTGCCAAAATGACAAACAAGTTCTTTGGAATCTGAAAAAGTTTGATGTCACCTCAAGGCCACGTCCTGTCTCTGGCTCATCAAGCATTTTATATGCATTTCTCCCATTGAAAAGAAAATGCAACGAGGGGGAGAGAGAGAGAAAAAAAAATGCAGAGGTGCTGCTGAGAAACTGTGGGAGCCTGGAGGGGGCCACCAGATGAAATGAAGTCTCTTCCAGAATAAGAAGCAGGTGAAAGACAGAGGGGCTGCGCATACCTGGCAAGATGTCCTCCCATCTTCTCACCTGGACGCCCGGTACCCCAGCTAGAACAAGAAAGAGACTCTCAGAAGCTGATAGTTAGAGGTGTCCTTCTGAGCTCCCATATCACAATGCCATCATCACACAGCATAGAGTTCCTGCCATGAGTAGGCTCTAAATTTCACCTCAGCAAAATAAATGCATTAAGCTAAAGACTGAAACTTTCCTCTCTTGTGTGGGCTGACAGCTCTGACTATACAACAGAAAGCAATTTAGCTAGAAAGTAAAAAATGCCATGTACTCAGGTGAATGGTGAATCATCATAACCGCACCAGAAATTTGCATAGAGCATGCACAGGTCCTGAGGGAGCCTCCACTTTTACACTCAAGGGGTGGAGGCCAAAGAGGTCAAGTTGTGATCCAATGTCATATGCCAACTAGTAGCACAGCTGGGAGCAAAGTCCTGCCTTGAATGAGGTGACTTGAGTGGCACCATGGGGTCAGGACCTGACACAGTCCCAGCTTGGGAAACATGAGTCTGTCCTCCACCAAGACCTTCACCTTCTACCTGTTCTTACCTGACTTGACCGTACAAGTTCATTTTCACCATTTAGAGATCTAAGCCAAATTTTGTTCACTCATTTCCTCCAGATTAATTTATGATGATGGTTGGTTCAGGGACATTCAGGATTCCTTTACTCCTCTATATTTACGTTTTCCCTAGGAAGTTCACAGACCAAAGTGGGTGGTGAGGTGAACGATTCCGTATACATCCCCCCACATTCATCCTGTAAAGAATTATTCAACAGTGAGTCAAAAATTTCATTTGAACTCTATTAAATGGTATTACAAGCATATGCTACATTTAAATGTTAAGCATTATTCAGTGCAAATGCAGGAAACATTTTATGGTCCCCTGTAACAAATATTAAAAAATCTGGCATGTAGTATCTTTTGGTTAGTGCTTGCTGGTAGTCCCAATCAAAGAAAAACTTCCTCTTGAAATATTAACTGCTATTTTGATCTTCTGGGTAATCATTCTGCAATAATCATTGTAACTGTTTAAATAGCTTTTTAGGAAAAAGTCTTCAACACCACCTAAGTAAGCATTTTAAAAATGAACTAAAAGCCTTGCTGACAAAAAAATTTCCACTCTGGGTTAAATGGAGTAAAGGAATTGACTTCATCATTTAAAAGATGTGAATGTCTACTGTGTTTAAAATGTTCAGCTCAACAGAGCAGTATATCGAAGAGAAAGCAGGTAAATTCCAGCTCTGATCGTGCAGGTTTTTCTGGTGCTGCACCTCATCAGATGCTTCCCAGCATGAGCCCAACCCATGGGCTCTGATCTCTAACACAAGCATGCTGCTGACCCAGTGACACGTGTCCCCTGGAGGAAGTGGAAGAACATCACGAAGAACACTAGACACCCCTTGCTGCTTTTGACCCGCACCCCAGAAGCTCACTGCACTCACAGCCTCCTGGGCTGAGGAAGCAAATCTTTGTTCCTCCCAGCATGGAGAACAGCTGCATGGATATCCACATCCTGCCACGCCTCGTTCACACTCTCAGTCACTTGCTGCAGAAACTGTCGTAAGATAAACTCTTGATGGCATTGGGTGACCTCAGTTTGGTTAAAAAGAAATTATTTTCTTTCTTTCTCTCTCTTCAGTTCAACAACATTCTTTTCATAAAGCCCAGGGGGAAAATCACACTTAAATGTTAAACAAATGTACTTAGGAACAAATGTGCTAAAAACCAAAAACAAAGTCACATCTTGGGCATGACACAGGCTGAGCAGTACAGGGCCACTGTCCTGGCACCCACAGAGCTTCTTTGTGTTGGGAGGGCTTTGCCAAGACAGGGACCAGAGGACAAGGAGGGCCTGGCTGCAGTGGTGGGGGGTACCCTGGCAGGCGCTGGGCTGCAGGCAGGTAGCATCGGACGTGTTTTCAATGGGAGGAACAGAGCTGTGCCAGCAAGGTTGTAAACACAGATAGCTTTTTCCCTCCATTAGGCAGACACGCCTCTGACACTATGACAGCAGACAGCCATTGTTTCAGGAGATTTTGAGGCAGAAACAGGTTCCACACTAGCTCTACAGACCAGTGAAGTAATAGCCCCAAGGTTCACTCACCTAACCCTGGTGAGAGAGGAAGTACGGTTTGACAAGCACTCAAAGCTCCTGTCCAGCTGAACAGAACGGCGTTTGTCTTGCTTGTCCCCTGATCCTGGCCTCGAGCAATGTCTTGTCCTCTTTCTGTTTTCTTTGGATTCAATTAAGTGGAGGGTTGTTGTGCACTTTTTAGCTGCGTTAAATACTACCTCCTTTAAAAACCCTCCTGGGATTAACAATGCTAGAAAAGCCAACTAGTTGGCAAGCCCCAAACAGAATACAGACCTGAATGCACACACTCTCCCCACAGTTTCGTTCTTTCATTTGAACGAAATTCCAGATGTCTCCCAGTACAGTGATGCGGGTTTCTTTCATCAGAAAAAATGATGTAGTCGGTTGTGTGAGAGTTCGGGTAGGAACTCTGAAGCAGCCTAAACATGGTAATCCAGCAAAACTGTCTTTGTATGAGCACTGGCTCACTGTTTCATAGAATGCAGTTGTGAGGATGAGCACAATATTTACTACATCACATCCATTCCCAGTGACAAATTCATCTCAGGACATTTTTTATTCAGTACTTTTACATGCTGAGTTTCTTGTTAGACTTCCAGGATTAAATTTCAGTCCTGCCTCTTACTCCTTCATACAACTTGGGAAACTTTATTAAGGGTGCTAAGACTGACCTTGGACTGTCCGCAAGGTCATTATGATGGCTGCCTCCTGGCGTGGTCAGGGAGGCTCCTGCCCTGCTTCAAATGGCAACCGTCCTACACGTCCTGTCTGCATCTTGTCTGGTGTCATTGACACACTGTGCATGTTATTCAATTTATTTGTTGATCGTCTGCTTCTCCTTACTGGAATGGAAGCTCCATGAGAACAGGGTTCTCCTCTACTCCTAGCACCTGGAATGGGTCTTGGCATGTGAGGGCTCAGGTGTTTTCGGAATGAATCAATATTTCTAGGTCAGCACAGTTATTGGCAGCGAATGCATACCCGGCTTTGTGAACAGCAGTAGCTCGAGCAGTATAGACGTCGGCTCTGCACAGGGTGTCCTGTCGCTGTGTCGGGGAAAATTGGTGCTTGGTCAGTAGACTGCTCCTGCCTCTGATCCCTTCGAAGCTTTAGATCTCTGTCACCCATGTTGCCCTTCTCCACCTAGTCCGATATAATCATGTCCAGACAGGATAATTCAAACGTATGTTTTGAATCTAAGTACTATGTCCCGCATCAGTCACAAAGCCGAGCCCTGGCCACTGCGTCCTTCCCAGTCCCACTTCACCGAGGCTGTCACGTTCTTCAGGGTTCTCAGATGAAGGCAGCAGCTTAACCCCACGATGAGGTGGACGTCCATCTGGCGCTGACACTACACCTGCTGCTCCCAGTCCCCGTGTGCTTCATCCCCTTTCAGGTCAAGAATCCCCAGGTGCTCCCACCCTGGAATCGGGGCTTTATTGCAGCCTGGCAGATGAGGGAGTCTGTCCATCTTTGAACCTTCCTCAGGCCTGTTCTCACCCCCATTCTCAGTCCTGCCGCCTCCTGCCTACCAGCCACGCACTAGCTGAAGTCCCTCTGGGCCTGAGACCTGTGTGGCCCAGCTGCCCCACCCCTGTGCCTCCCCGACAGCTGAGAAAACATTTCATTCTTTGTGTTTTGGAGATTTATTATAAATGTATTTCAACTATCATTTCATAGGAAACCAATAAGAAAAAAAAGGTAAATGTATATTCATCTGGTTATCTTAAGTCACATAACCACTAATTTGCTTCTCTGCTAAGAAGATATCATTACTGCTATAAAAAATTCTCACTCTTCTCTTATTTTATTCCCCCATCTCTCAGAGTGCACACACACACACACACACACACACACACAGACACACACACTTTCCCTACTGCATTGCTATAAGAACAATATCTTTCTCTCTTTCATATAATTTTTAATTTACATAGGAATCACCAACATGCTTGTTTTAAACATGATGGGTGCTGAACCTCAGACAGTCTGATTCAGCAGCCCCAGGCAGGTCCAGAAATCTGCATTGTAAGTGCTTTCCCAATTCATTTTGATGCTAGAAGTCTTCAGAGTACATTTCGCCAAACACAAGGGGAGAGGGAACCCCCCAAAACCTGGAATTTATTATAAAAAATTGTGTGTTTATTCTTACATTTTAAAACTTCAGTCACCTTCAAAAGACTCTCCATTTAATGCAATACACCTATTGAAATGCTTTTCCCACTGCTCAAAACAGTTTTTGAATTCATCAATTGTAATGCTTTTTAGTGCTTCTACCGTTTTTCTGTTTCACCTCTTTCACACTGGCAAAAGATTTACCTTTGAGGACTCTTTTATCCTAGGAAACAAACAAAAAAGTCACTCAGGGTGAGATTGAGTGAATAGGGAGGGTGGGACACAGGGGTCATGCCATTTTTGATAAAAAAACTGCTGAACACGCAGAACAGTGTGGACAGGTGTGCTCGTAAATCACCCATCATGAAATGGGCAAACATGTTAAATGAATCTTCAAAAAAAATTCACTGAAGCCAAACACAGCTTCTCACAACAACACTAGCTGGTACACTGATGCCGATGGGTTCCTAGAACATTTACCTAGTGGGAGAAACCTCTATGGGGGTGGATGACATTTCTGATGAGAACAAAGTACTTTCTGCAACCATTGGCTATCAGAAATAAAACTGGGAAGTAAAGCAATGCCTCAATCCTGGACCACTGAATATTTTATGTTTTCAAGGAAATAAATTCATTTTGTAAGAGCCCACAGAATTTTACCAAGTCAATTATTAGTGAAAGTAGTTAATGTACTTTTCATTGTATTATTTTGAAATTTTTATGGACTAATTTAAGGAGATGTTTTAACCATTAGAGGAAGAAAATCTTGTATATCAAAGATGTGCTCTTCAATTAAATGGCCCATTTCATTCACCATGGATTTCCAATCAGATTCTGAGTCACAGCCTGACAAGGAAAAATATTGATCTCCGGATAAGCGAAAAATGTTCAGCAGAAATATTTGAGCAAAATAGATGAGTTTTATTCTGTTAAAAAAAACGTATAAAAGTCTTAGGAGTTAACAATTGCAGGGGTGCAGAGAGAGGAGAAAGGAAGGGAGAGACAGAAGACACAGAGAGAGCTGTATCTGTCTCTGTGTATGCAGAAAAAGTGTCAAAACAGACTGTCAGGAACTCTCCAGACTAGGAGGCAAGTGTGGAGGGGAGAAGCCCTGGTTTATTCTATATCAATACAAATGGTATATTTCTTTTATGGTGAAAATGTATTATTCTTGTTAGTGGTGTTATTTATCAACATGCAAAAATAAATACTGCATCATATAGTCTTCTCTTAGGTGCAGCTTGATGAAAGTTAAGCATTGACTTAGCACAATAAGTAACTGTATATACTGTATGAAAAAGATTCAAAAGGGAAAAAATGCTCCATTAGCTGGTAGAGCAATAGCTGGATATAAAACCCCCGGGGTTGAAGTCTTGTGTTCAGGAGAAAGACCCAAATTTAATGCTAGTTAAACCTTCATTTAACAGAAAGGATAAATGAAAATGGTGGTTACCATGGTAACAAAAGGAGCCTGAGGGTGCCAGAGTACTCCACACCGATACACTTGTTGAATCAATTTATCTTGATAATTCACTGTAGGGACTCTTGCTGGACAGCACATTACCATCTCTCAGAAAGACTGGGCCACACTCAACCAAAGCACTCCATAAATTATACTAAGGAATAAACTAACAGAAAATATTAAATCCACACAAGACAGTGCTCATTCTGCTGACCTCCGATGTGCAAACTCATCTACTGTCACTTCACATACTGTCAAGAATGAGTATTGGACACCTGGGGTGAGTTGGCTCCTGTTTGGTCTCCTTGGCTTCCTAGATGCTCAGTCTCCGAGGCACCCATTCTTGGCCTGCAGAGGCTTGTCTGTGGTGGTTTAGGCCTTCACCTTTTCCTTCCATTGCTTTTCCAAAAGGCCAGAAAAAGCGACCAACCCCTCACTCATCTTTCTTTACCCAGCTGGTCCCCCCAAGAGCATCCTTATCCACTCAGATATCCAACCCTCGGTCTTTTTCTAAAATCAGTCGTATTTTTCTAAAATCAGCCTGTATATCTTATTTCCATAGTCACCTTAAGAAGCCAGCATAAGAAACGAAAGCCTTGACTCTGCTACTTAGTAAACTGTGCCATCTTAAGTAATTTAACTTATCTGGGAGCATGAGAATAGATCATTAAATCTTTTTTTAAGCAGTGAAACTCTTCTTTCTAAGTGTAATATTAAATAGAAGCCCAATTTGAAAATGAAAACAGGTTGTTGCAGATTATGTGAGGGTTAGAAATGTGATCCCAAATGCTCAAACTCCCCTTTCAGCCACAGACTTCCTGGAATTCCTGCAACCCCAGCTTTAATTCCAGTGCAATGTTCCATGATCATATCAATTAATTTGACAGTAAGATAAACAAATGGAGATTTTTTTTTTTTTACACAAGGACGTTCAAGCACAAAATAACCCTGATGTCTATAAAATGAAGATGTTTTGGCTCTTGATGAAAGACATAAAAGATAAGAGAAAGTTGTCATTTCTAAAGATAGGAACCTAGATTCAAATTCATACAAAGCATGAGTAAGTTGTCATTTTCATAGACCACAACCTAGATTCATACTTACAGTAACAGCCCTAAGTGACAGCTATCGATTGATTTGAAGGTTGGTTCTCTGATAGCTTAAAGTAGTGTTTTTTAGGATGGAGTTTGTGATATGGACTAGGAAACCCAACTTGCAGTGGCTTGACTAAATATATATAAATATATATATATATATTTTTTTTTTTTTTTTTTTTGCATAAAACCAGCTGTCTGCTAAAATTGGTTGGTGAAGTTAGAAAATCTAGCTCTGAAACAGCAAGTTCACAATTCATCAGAACCCCGGCATTCACTGCTTCGTATGTCTTGGGATGAGCTGTTGTCTTAATGGTTTCAAGGTGGCTCTTGCTTGTAAGACAAGAGCTCGTGTGTGCAGCTGCCCAAAGACTGCCATCGCCTCAAAACTGAGTTTCCATGTGTGAGGAAGCAATCATCAGGCAGGTGTGCCACACACCTCCTGTTTGACGTGCAGATGGCCCCTATAAGGGCCCCTGGGCTTTCTTCTCTAGGTTAAACGTAAAGGACCTTCAGCTTCCCAAACTTCTCCAGTGAGGTCCAGCCAACATGAACCCAGCAGAGCCTTGGAGGGAGGGAGGAAACTATGCTTCTCTTTCCCCTGCTGCTTTTTCAAGAGTCACTGAGCTGATTTGTCTCTCCACTGAAGATCGTTCCTCTTCACTGCTCTCTACCCTATTGCTTTGGGTCTAGAAGTGGGAGGAGCCCCCGGGCATCACAATCGCCCAGTGTTTCCCCATAGCCTATCCATATTATTAAATCCTTCCCTAATTATTCTAGCAACAAAGGACAGAGCAGGCACGTAGCCATCTCTGGTGTGGTGCCGCTTATTGACAGACCAACATTCACTCACATTCCTCATCAATACTTCACAGAATTTTTACCAAGTCACCCACCTAATGCTTTCAGCTCCAGTTCCAGGATTTCAGATGATGGGAAGTGCTCCCCACAAAGACCAGGTGTGGTTCTTCCAACCCACAAACCTATAAGCTTAAAAGACACATTTAACTTCCAGGAAATACATCCCAAGTGTGTTGGTGGAGTAGGAATGGGAAGAACAACACACAACACGTCTCCGAATCCCAAAGAGGAAAATGATGTATGTTGAAGACCCTGGCCCATGGCATGGATCGGACCCTGCTTGAGAAGAAAAGTGAAGTCTCTCTACCCGAATGTGAGAAAAAACTAAGCCCACAGTCCAAGGAGACCCTGTGAGTGTGAAGGAATGTCCCGCAGAATAGCCAGGCTGCCCTGGCCTTGATGAACCACCGAGCAGCTCCAGATGCCAACAACCCCCTGCTTACATGTGTATATGCTGTGCACACCTGTATTGGACATGTCTATTTCAAGCCACCATTGAGTTTCCTGCTACTTGTTACAGACATCATTCAATTTCAGATGTTAAGTTGGCTGTGGCCTGAGCATGATAGACTTATTTGTGGTTTGAAGAGAATATATGTTATCAACATTAAAAATAAAAATACAGAAGCCCAGATTATTTCTCCATTTGCAGAAATGGGAAGAGAAAAGAGGAAAAAGGAATAAAAGAGGTGCTTACAGAGTAGAAGGTCAGGTAACCTGACGTATGATGAATGTAAGCGTAAGGTGCTTGTATCGTGGAATTGCCAATATGACAATGCACAAGCAAAGAAATGGAGAAATAATCACAGTTGGCACTGGTGGGACAGAGGAAAGAGAGAGGGTGAGTGATGCGAGGAGCTAAATCTTTTTTATATCCAGAAACTAGTAGATACTCTATAACAATCTAACCTATTTAATATAGTCTGAATTAGCACTTCTAACCTTTAATATGCACATGAATCGCTTAGGGATCTTATTAAAAGTCAGTTTCCAGCCAGGCACAGCGGTGCACGTCTGTAATTCCAGCACTTTGGGAGCCTGAGGCAGGAGGATTACTTGAGGCCAGGAGTCTGAGACCAGCCTGAGCAACATAGCAAGACCTCGCCTCTACCAAAATACAAGACAAAAAATTAGCCGGGTGTGGCAGGGCATGGCTGTAGTACCAGCACTCAGGAGTCTGATGTGGGAGGATCACCTGAACCCAGGAGGTTGCCGCTGTGGTAAGCCATGGCCATGCAACTGCACTTCAGCGACAGAGTGAGACTCTGACTCAAAAAAAGCCGGTTTCTATTCACTAAGTATGTTTGGAGTGGGGTGGGAGATGGAGAAGCGTCCATGGGGTGTCAAGCTGACCTTGAACCAAACTCTGCAGAGCAAGGTCCCAAAGGACATAGCCAATACCAGGGTAGACACTGAAAGTGTAGGGACAGTCTCAAAAAAACATCCTCTAAGTGAGAGAAATCAGGGTATATATTTGCATGTGTGCATGTCTATGTGGGTGGGTATATGTGTATATGTGTTTGTGTGTGTTTGCATGTGTGTGGTGTGCTTGTGTGTGGTGCATTTGTGGTGTGTGGTGCATGTGTGTGTGTTGTGCATGTGTGTTTATGTGTATGTGTGCGGTGTGTTTGTGTGTGTATGGTGCAAGCGTGTGTGGTACGTATGTAGTGTGCTTGTGCATGGTGTGTGTGGGTGATTGTGTATGTATGGTGCATGTGTGGTGTGTGTGCATGTGTGTGTATGTGTGGTGTGTATGTGGTGTGTGTGCATGTGTGTGGTGTGTTTGTGTGTGGTGTGCTTTTGTGTATGTGGTGCATGTGTGTAGTGCCGATGAGGGTGGTGTGGTGTGTGCATGTGTATGTGGTGTGTGTGGTGTGCGTGTGTGTATGTGTGTGTAGTGTGTATGTGTGTGTAGTGTGTATGTGTGTGTATATGTGTGTGGTGCATATGTATCTATGTGTGGTGTGTGTGGTGTGTGTGTTTGTATGGTGTGCTTGTGTGTTTGTGTGTGTAGCATGTTTATATGTGTGTTTGTGTGTGGTGCATGTGTATGCATGGTGCATGTGTGTGGTATGTGTGAATGTGTGCCGTGTTTGTGCACGTGTGGTGCACGTGTGTGGTGTGTGTGGTGTGTTTGTGTCTATGGTGTGTTTGTGTGGTTTGTGTGTGCGTGTTTGTGTGGTGTTTGTGTGTGAGTGGTGCATGTGTGTATGATGTGTGTGATGAGTGCATTTGTGTGTGTGTGTGGTGTTTTGGTGTTGTGTGCGTGTGGGTGTGTATGGTGTATTTGTGTGTGTGGTGTGTGTGTGTGTGTGTGGTGCATGTGCGTGGTATGTGTGTGTGGTGTGTGTGTATGTGTGTTGTGTGCTTGTGTGTGTGTTGTGTGTGGGTGTGTTTGTGTGTGTGGTGTGTATGTGTGTGGTTCGTGTGTGGTTCGTGTGTGTGTGGTGTACATGTGTGGTGTGTCTATGGGTGTGTTTGTGTGTGGGGGTACATGTGTGTGTAGCGTGTTGGTTTAGATTTTTTTGAGACTCTATTTGATCTGACCAATATACTTCAACATTTTTTGAAAAGAACCTGTCTATACGGAGAGAATGAATACTTATATGTGAAAATGATCTCCCATCCTCAAAGCAGATGTTTTAGAAAGTAATGATGATGATGAGAACAATAATGTATCTTTCTCTAAAAACAAAAGTGAATGACTGGCTCAATTTTTTGGACACTTTTACATATTTTCCCAAAACTCTAGCTCAAGTTTCACTAACGTCTGCTTAGCACTAATGAGTCCTGAAAATGCTGAATCCTAGAGCAGTAAACATATCTTTATCCTAATGATAAACCATTAAAACTTACATATCAATGCTAAAGTAACTATTGTAAAATAAAATAAAAATGTAAATAAATAATCAAAATAATTCAAGATATCCACAAGTTGTTTTGAAACTCCCCTTCTACATAGTGACACAAAGAAATTTTGGTTTACCAGAAATAAAATGAATATTGATTTTCCTTATAAAGTGCTTATTTGGTTTAAATATAAATTAACCACAAGTTCTTAAAACAAATATCCTTAACATGCTTAAGATGCAATTCAGCTTAAATTTTATCTACATTTCTCAAGGATGCACATATGTAATTACAAGCATATCCTCAAGGTCCATTCTTCAAAAATTACTTTGTAAAAAAATTGAGCTAGTCGTTCAGATGGAAATTCTACAGATGTCAAACATTTGGAAGTATCTGGATGATTGATCCCATTTTCATTTTATGCCTGTATGTTTTTCCCTTTTGTAGAGTAGACATTGACATCGTTTATAACAGTTTCTCAAAACTGACTGCATTTCAAAAGATGGAGGACATTATAATTACCAAGCCTCTACCGATGAGATTTATTCTTTCACAAATCTACTAATTATACAGATTCAAATAAAAGTAAACAATGTAACGAGCTCTTTCTCTTCTTGTACATACAAATGTTACAAGAAAAAAGTTGGGCCAATTAAAGCTGTGAATTTGAGTTGATATAAATTTGTTTCCACTCTTTTCTGTGACTCTGTGACTTCCACCTGCTAACAATAAAACTGGAACTTCTTTATATTGTGGTATGTACATGTAATTCAGCATTAGAAATATTCATTAAGGTTTGAGTAAGAACAAATCATAGGTAGTAAGAAGAGTTGTCAACCATTTTAAACAGCTATTGATTAATTTTATTAAACCCAGTTCCTTGATAACTGTTTATTGCTGACGCTTACTCAAAATGCCTTTAAAATTACACCAATCAATTCCAAAAGCTGTTTCAGTCTACATCCAAGCTGGGAACAGTGGCTCACGCCTATAATCCCAGCACTTTGGCTGAAGCGAGAGGATTGCCTGAGCCCGGGGATTTGAGACCAGTCTGGGCAACTTGGCAAGGCCTCATCTCTACAATAAATCAAAAAATAAATCGGGCACAGTGGCACGCGTCTGTAGTTCCAGCTACTCGGAAGGCTGAGGTGGAAGGATAGCGTTAAGCCAGCAAGCGGGTCAAGGCTGCGGTGGCTGTGAGGTGCCACTACAATCCAGCCTGGGCTACAGAGTGAGACTCCAACTCAAAAAAAGTCTGGTTACATCCTTATTAACATCATGGTTGTTGCTAACACTGAGTAAGGGCCCAATCTAAAAAAAGTCAGTTATCAAAGATTCTGAATAGTGCATGCTGCATTTACTTTCTGCTATATATGTATAGTTATTTTATAATGTAAGTGCATTATAGAATCAATTATAAAATGTGTAAGACAAATAAAATAAATTTTAATCTTAGTAAAGTTACAGAAATGTAAAGATATAGGTTTTAAAATAAAGTATTCCTTTTAAAGTTGAAATCTCTTAAATTTAAATGTTCCCACTCTGGAGAAAGCAATAATCATCCATTGCCATTTGCCAAAACCCTACTTATGCAAGACATTGTTCAAACTTTTAATGTAACAGTATTAGAATTGATCATTATTAATTCCTTTCCAATGTGTGCTTTTAAAATATGAAGTAATAATCATACATAAAATAAAAACAATATACAGGCATACCTCATAGACATTACAGGTTTAAATCCAGGCCACCACAACAAAGCTAATGTCTCAATAAAGTCAGCCACATGAATTTTTTGTGTCCCGGTGTCTATAAAAGTTATATTTATGCTATAATGTAGTCTGTTAAAGTGTGCAGTGGTATTATGTAAAAAAAGTACGCACCTTAATTTAAAAACTTTTTGCTAAAAAATCCTAACATTCCTTCACAGAGTCATAATCTTTTTGCTGGCGGAAAGTTATGGCTGCTGAGTGATCAGGGTGATAGTGGCTGAAAGTTGAAATTTGGGATGGTTGTAGCAATTTTTGAATATAAGACAACAAAGAAGTTTGCTGCATTGATTGACTCTTTTGCAAAAAAATTTCTTTGTAGCAATGCTGTTTGATAGCATTTTGACCACAGTGGAACTTATTTCAAAATTAACCAGTCCTCTCAATACACTGCCACTGCTTTAACATCTAAATTTATGGAATCATCTAAATTATTGGCTGTTATTTCAACAACGTTCACAGCATCTTCACCAGGAGCAGAGTCTGTACTAAAAAACCACTTTCTTTGATCATCTTTAAGAAGCTGCCAGTGTTCCCTCAACTGCCTCCTTTTTGCAGAGAATGACACCCACTGGAACTGATTTAAGGACGCTGCCTCCACGATTTGTGCTGAAAATCCAAGGTATCACTGCACATTGGAGACTGGGATGTTAAGAGTCCTTCTTGAACTCTGAGCTGAAGCCTTTACAAATAGGGAATTTGGCAGGGAAGACGCCTGGGTTTTAAATTCAGAATGTTATTTATATACTGTTAAAATTTGAGGTACTGTAGTTAATATAAAAGTTGAATATTTAGATATATTTCAGAACTAGGAGCTTCTTTGTGACCATTAACATAGCAGATTAAATAATAAATACAATGAAAATGATTGTCAGTAAATTATCATGTTGAATTTTTTGTTTATTTTGTAATGTTTCTGTATTTATCTGCACTTCGTGTATGTGTGTATATATATATACACACACACACACATATATGTCACCATGTAAATAACCTCATGTTATTCCTAATCTAAATTGCCACAATATCATTAATGTATGTTTACACTGTGTCTTAAATTACTTTAAAAATAAACTTCATTAGTACGTTAAAAAAAAAAAGAAGCAACTTCTCATCTGTTAAAAATTTTTTCATGAGATTACAGCAATTTAGTTATATCTTCAGGCTCCGATTCTAATTCTAGTTATCTTCTTATTTCAATTACATCTGAAGTTACTTCCTCCATGGAAGTCTTGAGCTCCTCAAAGTAATTCAGGAAGGTTGGAATCAATTTCTTTTCTGTTAATGTTGATATTTTGCCCTTCTCCCATGAATCATGTTCTTAATGGCATCTAAAATGGTGAATCCTTTCCAGAAAGTTTTCAATTTACTTTGTCCAGATCCACCAGAGGAATCACTATCTATGGCAGATGTAACCTTTTTAAATGTATTTCTTAAATGATAAGACTCACAGGTCAAAATTACTCCTTGATCTATGGGCCACAAAATGTGCAGTACTATTTGGAAAGGAATCTTTTCTTCTGAGCAGTCAGACTCAACAGTGGCCTTAAAAGTAGTCTAGTAAATCATGCTGTAAACAGATGTGCTATCATCAAGGCTTTGCTGTTCCCTTTCTAGAGCACAAGCAGATCAGATGTAGCGTAATTCTTATGGGCCCTACAATGTTCAGAATGGTCAGTAAGAATGGGCTTCAACTTAAAGTCACTAGCTGCATTAGTCGCTAACAAGAGAGTCAGCCTGTCCTTTAGAGCTTTGAAGTCAGGCATGGACTTCTCCTCTTGAGTTATAAAAGTCCTAGAAGGCATCTTCTTCCATTAGAAAGCTGTTTTATCTACACTATCAATCTGTCGTTTAGTGTAACCACCTTCATCAATGATTTCAGCTAGAACTTCTGGAGAACGTGGCTATAGCTTCTCCACCAGCTTTGCAGCTTCACTTTGTACGTTTATGTTACGGATACAGTTTCTTTTCTTAAGTCTTGTAAACAGCTTTTCTGCTAGCTTTCAACTTTTCTCCAGAAACTTTCTCACCTCTCTTAGACTTCATGAAATTGAAGAGAGTTAGGGTCTTTCTCTGGTTTGGGTTTCAGCTTAAGGAAATGTTGTGGCTGGTTTAATCTTCTACTCAAATCACTCAAACTTTCTTCTTATCAGCAATAAGACTGTTCTGCTTTCTCATTATTCATGTGTTTGCTGGAAAAGCACTTTAAAAAATTTTGAGTAGCACTCAAAAATTTTTCCTTTGAGTTGGGTATGGTGGCTCACACCTATAATCTCAGTACTTTGGGAGGCTGAGGCAGGAGGATCTTGTGAGCTCAGGAGTTGAGACCAGCCTGGACAACATAGGGAGACCCTGTCTCTAAAAAAAATTTAAAAATAATGATTTTTAAAAAAGTTTTTCCTTTGCATTTACAACTTAGCTAACTGTTTGGTGTAAGAGGGCCTAGCTTTTGGCTTATCTTGGGTTTTAACATGCTTTCCTCACTAAGCTTAATTGTCTAACTTTTGACTTAAAGTGAGAGATATGAGATTCTTCCTTTCACTCAAAAACTCAGAGGTCATTGTAGCATTATTAATTGGACTAATTTCAATATTTTTGCCTCAGTGAATAGGGAAGCCCAAGGACAGGGAGATAAAGGGGGGAATGACTAGTCGGTAGAGCAGTGTAAATGACAATTGTCAATTAAGTTCACATCTTATATGGTTGCAGCCCTTGGCACCCCAAAACAATTACAATTGTGTGCAGGGTGGCTGCAGTCAGTAACTGACTGTATAATTCCATACAGCTAGAAGAGATGATTTTGAATGTTTTCAACACAAAGAAGTGATAAATGTTTGAGATGATGGAAATGTCTGATTTGATCATTATACATATATCAAAATATCACTCTGTATTCCATAAATACATACAATATTACTTGTCAATTAAGAAAATTCATAGTGGTGACTCATGCCTGTAATCCCAGTACTTTGGGAGGCTGAGATGGGAGGACTGCTTTAGCCCAGGAGTTCAAGATCAGCCTAGGCAACATAGCAAGACCTTGTCTCTACAGAAAATCCAAAATTTAGTTGGGTGTGGAGGCACGAGCCTGTAGTCCCAGCTACTCAGGAGGCTGAGAAAGGAGGATCACCTGAGTCCAGGAGATCCAGGCTGTGGTGAGCTGTGATCATGCCACTACATTCAAGCCTGAGCAACAGAGTAAGACTATTACTAAACAAAAGAAAAAAGTTCATTGAGGCAATAAGTAGAATGGCATTGCCAGAGGATTAGGGAAGGGAGAAATGATGAATTAGTATTTAATTGGTCCTGAGTTTCTGTTTAGGGTGATGAAAACGTTCTGAAATTGGATGGTGGTGATGGTTATACAACACTGTGAATTTACTTCATGTCAGAGTTGTACATTTAGTTAAATAGTTAAGATGGTAAATTTTATGATATGTATATAACATATACAACTAAAGATAATTTAATTATATACAATTATATTTGATATAATTATATTAAATTTAATTAATATGTAATATAGTTAATTGTTACCACAATTTAAGATAAAAGAGGACATGCATTCGTTTTGAGGAGGGAGAATGTCTTTTCCTTCACTCTGAAGCTAACACACCTTGCTGCTTTCTCTAGAATTTTGTGCTGGATTACAGCACATAAGGACAAAGATAAAATCCCAGAGACATGCTCAAGCATGTCTTACTGTTCTGAGGACAAATTAAAGAAAATATTTTATAGAATGAAAAGTAAACTTAAAGAACTCATTGCCAGAAGAAGAGGCAGAGACATTAAAAGGTCCAGGAATATCTGTGAGGAATTATTCATGCACATATTAACAACAACCTGAGAGATGACAGAGCAAATTCAGATTATTTGGAGCTGCCTTGAGGTTCCTATCAAAGCGAACAAGCAGTACGTCTTGCTGCAACTGCCACCCAGGGACTTTCTGACAACAAGAATGCTGAGCTCTGTATACCCTGTATATCCTCCCCATCGCACGAAGCCCTGAGTCTTGCACACGTCCAAGCCTACACTGTGCCAGGCACCCGCCCGTGCATGGTGAGGAGAGCACACCTGGTCTTCAGCATGGGGTCACCTCTGAGAGGTACTCCTGTCCTCAGGTACAGCCGCAAAAAAGGTCTGGCTGAACAACTGTCATCCTCAGTCCCCAGGCAAAGTAGAGTAAGGTATTCTGCTTGTATTAAAAGCTTCTTTTGTATTCTATTGGTGTTTATAAATTGTCTATTTCTTTTTCCATGTAGTCTACAGTTACAACTTAAATAAGCCGAGTAATGGGAACTCAGCTCACTGCAGTATGTATGCTTACCCCACCCAGAACTATGCTCAGCATGTGGTGGGCATGTGACATCTGCTGAATGAATGCATGACTTCCATGCAGACTGTAAGTAGTTCTGAGCTCAAGTTAATGTTTTTTTCGACTGTACTTTTAAATGCTCTTATAAAAAGATACATCAATAGGAATGCTAATCTTAGGATGAAACAACTTTTAGAAAGATAGTCAAGACTTTCTTTACTCTCCAGCCTCATCTCCATGCCCCAGTGTTGAGATTTCTCCTTTTGCCACCTATATGACTGCAGAAGAACTCTTAGGTTTCAGCTGGAGGGCTAAACACGGACCTTTTTCCCCTCTGTCTTGGAAAATTCCTAAAGGGCCTGGGGATTCTCATCAGATTAGTTTTTTACTTATTCATTTTATTTTTTTATTGGCCCAATATAATGTGGCTCATTTCCCAACCTGACTCTGGCATAACATCACACAGATACAGGAGGAAATAAAAAATGGTTTATGACTCCACAGAGCCATCTCTTGGGGAAATTTGCATCTGTGTAGACTCTCCCTCCCAGGGATCCACAAAGGAGCCAGATATTGGCTGTCTTGTGTCAGGGCTGCCACCTATGAGGCTTCATCTACATATCAAGAAATCTGACTTCCTCATAATTCCTCAAGCTGTCCCAATGTAACATTTCTTTTACTGATTTCAACATTTCTTAGAGCAAATCTGAGTCCACCTCTGACCTGCAATCCCCCACTCCCTGCTGTTTGCAGATGACCTGCCTTCTTGAGGCAAACCAACGTAAATCTCCCATGTATTAATTATGGATTCTGTAGCCTCTGCCTTCCTAAGATGTATACAACTAAACTGCAATTCAATCACCTCAGGCACACGTTCTCAGGACCTCTTGAGACAGTACCTAGAGCCTAAGTAATTCACATTTGGCTCAGTATAAGACCTCTTATGTATTTTATGGAGTTTTGCATCTTTCATTAACAAGTTCAAACATCAGCTCTTCAGAGAGGACTTCTCCAATCATCCTATCAAATGAAGGTCCCCTGCACCCGCATCATCTCATTTTTATCTCAGCATTTTTTTTGTTCCTCGTTTTTCCTTCTTTCCTCCTTGCACTTTTTATAACTTCCTATTATTTTACTTAGTTATTTCCTTGCTGTTGCTTACCTTCTGGAACAAGACATTCATGAAGGTGTGGACTGTTATGTGTGCAGCAGCTGTAGCCCTTGACACACTGAACACTGGGCAGCTCTGCTAAGTGATGACATTGGCTGAACAAAGGAGAGAGGGAGGGAGGGAAGAAAGGTGGGAGGAATGGAAAGCCCCTTGCTGATGGGCCTGTACTAGCCCAGGCCCTTTCAGTTCATGTTCCATGTCTGCCTCCATAAAGCATAAATCTGGTCATGTCAAGCTCCACCCCCAACTCAAAACTCATTATCATTTATCCCATACCGTAAGATAAAGTTCATAGAACTTAGGGTGGCATTTGGAACAACCACTTCTCTGCTCCAGAAGGGCACGCCTCACCTCTTCCAAACACACTGTGATCTGTCATCCTTCGCATATGCTCTTCCCCTTCTCTTTATCCATAAGCCAGTCCTAAGGAAGCAGCCTCTCTGAAGCCACCGCTCCTAGCCCCACACATCACACACCAGACAGAGTCCACAAATGCGCAAACACATGTGACATGCCTGTCACCAAACAATGCGAGTTTCTGGCGGGCAGAAATGTTTATCTCCTGAGCGCCTGAGGACTTAAACAGGTGGTCCTGGGATATGTAAATTCTCCCTTCCTTAGTGGAGGTGTAGAACTGTTTCTGTTTGGTGCACTTTTAAACTCTGAGTTCTCCCAGGACCAAAAAGAAGCCTGTATTTGACTGATGCTGAGTAACTGCTACTGTCTGAATGTTGGTGTCTCCCCAAAACGCGTATGTTGAAGTGTAAGCCCCAGTGTGATGGTCTTAGGGGGTAGTGCCTTTGGGAGATGACAAGGGCATGAGGGTGGAAACCTCATGGTTATATTGCCCATATAAAGGTACTGTAGAAAGCTTCCTCAGCCCTCCTACCATGTGAGGGCACAGCAAGCAGGTACTGTCTATGAGGAAGCTGGTCTTCACCAGATGCCAAGTCTGCCAGCACCTAGATCTTGTACTTCTAGCCTCCAGAACTGTGAGGAATGTTTCTGTTGTTGATAGGCCACCCAGTGTATAGCATTTTGCTATAGCCGCCCTCATAGACTAAGACAGTATCCCGAACACTTTTTGTACAATGAACTCCATTATAACCATGGCAAAAACATCATAGAAAGCAATGTGGCCATGTCCAAATGTCTCCATGATTACAAGGAAGGGTCAAATAAGTAAAAAGTAGACTGCTCTTATGAATTCATATTCCTAGAATACCCTAACAGCACACACATGGTACCTTGGATGGCAGCAATGTATCCGCTGTTCTGAATCCCCCTCTACTGGTCTGAGTTCGCACTCACCGGTCTGGGTGCTGGCCAGTCACACAGAGACATACTAATTTGGAATATTCAGTCCACTTTCTAACTACAGATTTTCTATGCAGCTGTGAAAAAAATCACAAAATTCTGATGTCCCAGACATTTGCTAGAATTCGGATGATGTGCTCTTTCATGTCATATTGCAAAAAATTAAATATAGAAAAATAGAGACCATTATGACAGCAGACACTTTAAGGACTTATTAATAATTGGCAATTACTGATTAGTTCCTTCTAAATTTGTATAAACAGTACTAAAAACTAACATACTTTATCTCATTTAATGTTCACAAAACCTCTGAGGTATTATGTACTCTCATCACTTCCCTTTTAGACACAAAAAACTGGGTTCAAAGAGACAGTCTTACCCAAGTCACGCAGATGGGGCCAGAATCAGAACTCCAGCCCTTGTCTACAGCTTTGAAGTCCATGTCCCTTCACTCTACTCTGCTTCATTCTGGAAAAAAAGTGTTTAGGGAGTTGCCCTCTATCTGCTCCTCCCCAAGTCCCTTTCCTAAGCCCAGCCTTCCCAGAAGATTTGCTGATGTTCAGAGGTTCCCCTTCCCTCCCTGGTAGTTTGCAGATGCGTTTCTCTCTGTCTAGGAGGCACCACCACTCCCACCCCTGCCATGCCACCATGAGCAATTCCTACACAACACTCAGGGCATTTCAAATATCACTTTTCCTACAAAGATCCAAGATAGTTCTGAGATATCATCTTCTATAATTAACAATCTATTGATCATATATTTATTACATATTCATATGCCTTTTAAAGAGATGGTCCATGTTCAAATTCTCTTTGTAATTCTACAACACTAGTTTTCATAGAAAATAAAAAAAATTGATAAGTATTTGTTTAAATAATGACTTGTAAGGATCTTTTCATTTATTTTTTCCAAAAGATTTACTCTGTGCATATTATGTCTCCTACACTAAACTAAGAATTGGTGATACAATAATGAACAAGAAGCATCCCTGGCTGGAAGAATATAATAGTCACAGAGAAGATGCAGATAAGTAGCCTAGGATGTGCCAGAAAATGAAATAGAACAAATGGGGTTGACACCATGATGGAGAGAAGTACAGGAGGCAAGAAGTACCCAGCCTTGAGAAGGTCAGGAAAAATTTCCCAGGAGGTCCAGTGTCCAAGGTGAGAACAGGGATGAGTTGGTCAGTGAAGCAAGCAGTAGAATGAAGGAAAGTAAAGTGTCCTGGACAAAAAGAGCAGCTTGAGTAAAAGTCCTGGAAGCAAGAATTTATGAACAACTCACAATGACTGGAGTAAGCCTCTAGCTGGAATTGACCAAGGCTGCAGCACCTCCCTTCTGTCCTGAGTTACTGGGCCCTACGACTCTGTGCAGCAGAGAAGGAACACTGGGGAAAGCAGCCACAGTCTCTCCTACAGGAAGATTATCTGCTGGTACACACTCCTCTCTGCCTATTGCCCACAAGTTAGGCCAGGGCCCCAGACTCTTGGCCAGGACTTGGGAATAGTTTCTTTCTGAATTGCTTAAGATTAAAAAAATCATAACAAACATTAATTTTCTTTTTTCTTTTTAAAGAAAGTGTATGTGGTGGCCAGTGGTCCTGTGTGGCATCAGCATTCACTACCCAGGACCTGTTGCACTCCTCAAGGAAAGAGGGACCGCAGTGCAACCCCCATTATGGAAGTCACACGTGTGAAGCCAAGTGTCACCATGCAGACCCGAGAGAGTCCAAGCATTAGTTTTCTGTAGAAAGCATATTCCTCTCCTTCACATTGGCTTTACATCTACCCATTGTGAAACAGTCATAGAACTAACCTAAGTGCCCATCAACGATTGACTGCATAAAGAAAATGTGGTGTAGTCACAGCTCATAGTACTATGCAGCCACAAAATAATAATGAAATCATGTCCTTTGCAGCAACATGGATGGAGCAGGAGAACATCATCCTGAGTGAAGTAACTCAGAAACAGAATATCAAACACTGCATGTTCTCACTTCTATGTGGGAGCTAAATGACCACAAAGATGGAAATAATAGCGCTGGGAACATTAAAATGGGGAGGTGGGAGGAGGTGAAGTTTCGGAAGTTACCTATGGGGTACAGTGTTCACTATCTAGGGAATGGGTCACCTGAAGCCCAATCCCCACCAATATGTAATCTGTTCATGTGACAAACATTGCTTGTGCTCCTTGAATTGAAAATACAAAAAATAAAAAATAAATGTGAAAGAGCAACTGACTATGTCCCGATCCATGGGATAGGCCAGAAGGGATGTGCGCACCTCCAGGACAGGCCCTGACCCTTCCCACTCAGGCTCAGCCACTCCCTCGTCACTCCTGCTCAGGCCACACGTAAAGGATCCAGTGGAAGTTTACAGGTCCTGAGAAGGGCAAATTTGGAATGGCTGTGTGCAACACCACTCCCACCAAGGCTTAGACTGTGACTGTAGAGAGATAAGACGTTATTACATGAAGTTCCTACAATGGATGGCTTCTTGGCCAGAATGGTTAGCTTATCCTAAAACAAAACAAAACAACAACAGAACACTTGCTTTAGTAAATGGCACCTTTGTGGTGCTTTGGATGCCTCTACAAGACCTCCAGATCACTGCATGTGTCTCTTCTGATAAGCATATTTGATCTCCTGCAGAAAATATATGGCATATCATGTTGTTCCACAGCATCTATGATTATATTTTGTTAAAACGTTCTCATGGATGAGTTTGACTTGTTCATATGGTCTTTATACCAAATAGGAGGGCTTTTTAAAACCATGTTGATTATGGATGTACAGGTCCAAATTTATTCTCACTGCTGCCAACAAAAGATGCTATATCAGTTCTTCCAAAGGACAAGTAAGTGTCAAGGTGTCTCAAGACCTTTTCTCTAGCTGGATTGAAATCCAATTTGAAAGAACAAAGTAAATTTCACACTTTCCTCAAGTTTTCCCCATGAAAAGTACTCTTTAATCTTGGCCATGGGATAAGAAAATTGAGGGAACAAAAAAACAAAAAGCAATCATGCTATCAAGTATCCCAACATTCTATGCAAAATTTTTGGCTCATATCTCTTCTGAAAAATGTATGCACTGTGGTTTTGCCCATGCAGAGGTGGTACCAAAGGATGAGAAGGGATTCTTCCTCTATAAGACAGACAGGATTAGGTAGAAAGATGTGCTTCAATGATCTAGACTAGACTGCGAGAGATCATGCACACATCATCACTCATAAGGAGTCACATTTATTCCATTTATACCAGGAAAACTGGTGTTGTTAGAAATCTTGTCTTCCTAAATGCTTTATACAGTTTTTAGTACATTACTAGCATACTAATAGCATACTGATAGTAAAAATAACAGAACTGGTTAAATATTAAGCAATGTTTTTAAAAAATATTTTATTTTAAAGCTGTGGGGTACAATTCAGGATTAAGTATATAAGTGTACATTGTACAGGTAAAGTTTGGGCCTCCCTTTGGTCCCCACTTTGCCTGGTTTGAGATCAGGTATGCTTACTGGTGTTGTGCCTCTCCCCCTCCCCCTGCACCCCAGCAGTATTCCACTACTGCCAATCCCTTTCTTACAGTATTATGGTAAATGTTCAGGGTCCGCTTATGAGTGAAAACATGTGGTACTCTGTTCTTTGTTTCTCTGATAGATCACTGAGTATTATAGACTCTAAATCCATCCAAGTTGCAGTGAAGTCCATATGTTTGTCCTTCTTTATGGCTGTGTAATATTCCATTATGTATATGTATCACACAATTTTATTTATACAGTCCAGATTCGGTGGGTAGCACATTTGGTTCCATGTTTTTAAGCAATATTTCTTTAAAGTGCATAATGCTATCTTTTATCAAAGGTGATTATTTTTCTCTTTAATATGAGCTTAGATTGTTAAATGATAAGCATAATAGTTGAATAAGTATAACACTTCATTTAAAAATATGTCATTAGGATAACACAAACAAATGGAAAAACACCCTGTGCTCATGAATTGGAAGAATCCATTCTACCCAAGGCAATCTACAGTTTCAATGTAATTCCTATCACATTGCCAACATCATTTCTCATAGACTTAGAAAAGACAGTACAGAAATTCATACGGAAGCAAAAAAGAGCCAGCTAAAGCAATCTTCAGCAAATGGAACAAAGCTGGAGGCATCACATTTCCAGACTTTAAAATTTATTCAAGGCTACAGTGACAAAACAGCATGGTACTGGTACAGGAACGGAACAGGACAGAGAATCTGGAAATAAATCATGGACCTTCAACCAACTCATCTTTGACAAAGTAGACAAAAACAAACAGTGAAGAAAGGAAACCATGTTTAGCAAAAGGTGCTGAGAAGACTGGCTAACCACATGTAGAAGATTGAAACTGGACCCCTACCTATCACCATATACAAAAATTAACTCAAAATGGATCAAGGACTTAAATGTGAAAACTCAAATTATAAGAATCTTAGAAGAAAACTTAGGGAACACCCTACTGGACATTGGAGTAGACAATGAGTTAATGACAAAGTCCTCAAAAGCAAATGCAACAAACGCTAAGATTGTCAGGTGGAATCTGATTAAACTGAAAGATTTTCACACAGCAAAAGAAACCAACAAGAGAGCAAAACTATGGAACGGGAAAAAATATTTCCAAGCTATGCATCTGACAAAGGCTTAACATCCAGGATCTATAAGGAACTCAAACAAACTGAAAGGAAAAACAAACAATCCCATTACAAAGTGGGCAAAGGACATGAACAGACACTTTTCAAAGGAAGATATTCAAGCAATCAACAAACATATAAAAAAATGTTCAGCCTCACTAATCATCAGAGAAATACAAATCAAAACTACAATGCCTTACCAACTAACACCGGTAAGGATGGTTATCATTAAAAGATCAAAAACAACAGGTATTGGCATGACTGAGGGGAAAAAGGAACGCTTCTATATCATTGATGGGAATGTAAGCGAATTCAACCTTTGTGGAAAGCAGTGTGATAATTTATCAGATAACTAAAAATTGAGCTTCCATACAATCCAACAATCCCTCTCCTGGGAATATACCCAGAAGAACATAAATAGCTCTACCAAAAAAGATACCTGCACACACATGTTCATTGAAGCACTTTTCACAATAGCAAAAATATGGAACCAACCCAGATGCCCACTGAAAGTGGACTGGATAAAGCAAATGTGGTACATATACACAATGGAATATTACTCATCCATAAAGAAGAGCAAACTCATGGCCTTTGCAGTGACATGAATACAGATCATCCTACTAAGTGAACTATCACAGAAATAAAGAACTGAATACCGCATGTTCTCACTTGTAAGCGAGTCCTGATCACTGGTCACATGAGTGACGGTGGGATCAGAAGATGCTGGACTGTTAGTCGAGGGAGGAAGGACAGATGGCGGGGGGTGGGTGGGAACGTGGCAACACACTGGGCACCAGGTCCACTACCAGGGGGAGAAAGGGCCTGCTAGAAGCCCAAACTTCACATGCATGCAACTTACTTATATAGTAAATCCTCACTTGTACCCCAAAACTCTAAAAATAAAAATAAACAAATAAAATAAAATATGTTGTAAACATATATCTGTTTTAGAAGTATTTAAAAGCAGTTAATATTCATCTAAAATTAAATATATACTTTTTGGAGAGAAGAGAAACACTGGAACTTTATACAATTGAACTTTATACAGTTTATAAATTGAGAAAATAACTTGCCCATTTTGTAACGCTGATATACAGTACTGTAAGAGTGGATTAAATACAATTTTTTGCTCTGCTCAGTATTCTTCCTATGATCCAACATGGTTTTCTCAAACAGAAAACCAAGTTAAATCAAATCTAAAAAATAAATCATTATTTTTTGTCAGCATTATTTTCATGAACACATGAATCTTAGAATATAGTTTGTTGCTAATTTTATCTCGTCTCTTTTGGCTTCTTGGACTCTTGACAGCAGAAAGTTGTTCACTTACTACAGGAAATAATCATTATTACATACAAATACATCACCTGTTCTTGCCTGAAACTAGATGGTGAAACTCACAGGGATGACTAAAAGTGAATTATCTTCAGCTTTTTGTAGAAAACACTGATTTTTTTTCAGACTTTTTGAGTAACAAAAATTATGTAGTTTTAGGTTTCAGAGACCATCTAGTCCAACCACCTCATTTTACACAAAAATAAATGGAGAGACTAAAAGACTTAGCACAATTTCACATGTTCACAGGAACATGTTCCCGCTCTGCTTTGCATTAACCAGCACAGCAATGAATTTAGCAGATCAGACTGTATTGATGATGAGCACAGCACAATTGACCCTTGAGCTACACGGGTTTGAACTGCGTGGGTACACTTACTGGAGGACTTTTTTCAAATGTGGGTAAAAAATACAGCATCTAAGGGATGAAAAAGCTGCGTAGAGGGAGGGCCGTTTTCATATTCATGGACTCCAAGGGCCATGCAGGAATCTACACCCGGATTTCCTATCAGGGTGTCCTGGAGGGAGCCCTTCAGGGGGCCACTAGTAAGCACATTTCTGGTGACTGGAAAACTCCAGGGAGCTCATCCTGACACTACCACCATTAATTGGAAGGTTCAGTAAAGATGAGCACACCAGTAGTACATTCTTTTAATCAAGTTTTTAAACGTCTGCGAAAATTGTCTATATAAAACTAGGAACACCTTTTTAATATAGAACTTTTTATTTTAGCATATTTTATTTTATTTTAGCATAGAACTTTGCAAAAATGAATGAATGAACACATGAATTGTCTGATCCTTATTTTTAGGATTGTAAGATCTCATGAATCCAAACACCATCCAAACACAGTTTTGCGGCTATCGTTTATGCATGCAAGTTTCTAGTGAGTTGGGCTGAAGTACTGGCTACACTTGGGTGGTAAAAAGGGGTCATTCAAGGAATCTGTTTGTCCCATTAAAAGCTACAAAAGAAAAAGGATAATATTAGTTACTAGCAATGCGTCCTTTGTATGTGTGCCTACGTCCTATTTGTATTTTTTTAGAACAAATGTAGTAGCTTTTTATTGAATGCTACTTTAAAAGAGTAAATTGAGGATAATATGTGACTAGGCCAATACCAAAAAAAAAATTTTCTTTTTGAAGATTCTTTCAAAAACTGTTTTATACCAAAATATTTTACAATAAAATATTCACATGCTTCTGTTGCATTGGAACCTGTGGCTGGGGCCGCCACAAGATGGGCAGGGAGGGGGGCCCAGGGATCCCGGACGCAATAGAAACGGTTTCATCACTAGGAGTCGCTACTGCCAGAGGAACTTAAATTTCTTATACATAGAAAAAGGAAGAAAGAAAAAATACCTCATTTTTACCTGCCTGAGATCTGTTCGCCTAAAATTTTACTTTTTCCTGGGTGGGTTTTAGAAGAAACTTTCACATTGCAGTCATATTGCCTTCAAAAACAAAACAAAACCACCTCACTGTGAAATCGAACCATTTGCTTTTAAAAAGAGCAGAAATAACCCATACCCAAAGGGGGAGGGTCTAGACGTTCACATTAGGACCCTGTTCTATTTACCACGCCCCCCCCCCCCCCCATTTTCTCTTTCTGAGGAAACAGACCCGGTGAAGGGAGAGACAGAGACAGAGGCAGTGACAGAGACTGGGAGAAAGAGAGCTGAAGGGTGCGCCGGGAGTCACCAGGAGCCAGGGGGTGTGGGAGTCTCCCCTGTCACTGAGGCATTGTCTGCGCCCACGTGCAGCCGGCAGCATCTCGCGCTGCGGCCATGGCGCCACCGCCCCTGTTCCTAGCGGAGGCTTTTATTTCTTCCCCACGCTCTTCCTTTTTGGCACTGCGCTAAGTACACCTTTCCCAATCAGATCGCCGACTTGGAGGATGTCCAGCTCTTGCCCAGAAAGCCCCGACAAAATGGGAAAGTACGCAACTGATTGATAACGCAACTTATAAAGAAAAACAAAATTAAAGGGGGCACTTTTTTTTTTAAGAGTTGACTTTTCTGTATGGTGATAGGTAGGGGAGGCACATTTTTAAACTCTCCCGAATGTGCTGGACTGCATCCGACGAGGCAAACTTTCCTGAAGACTAGCTTGGAGGCAAGTGACCTCCCGAGGGCGTCTCCGAGCACGGGAAACGACTGGCCAGCCCGCCCAGGGTCCAGCCAGCTCCAGAGCGGAGGTCGGCGAG
>NW_007081509.1:525425-526109 GCF_000164805.1 Carlito syrichta
AGTCGCGCGCCCTCGAGCCCCCTGGGCGTCGCCTGTGCTCCCCGCCCGCCTAGCCCCCTGCCCCTCGGCCGGGGCCGCCTGGGGGACTAGGGCGAGACTCGCGCACAGGCCGACCGAACCGCTCGGGTCCCTGAGGCGGACTCAGGGTCGCCGGCAAATGCCTCCAAATCGGATAGACCCCAACTGACTTATTAAGTGTCGAGGCAATCAGGCAGCTTCCTTGTTAATAGCCAAGGTCTGCATTTAGACAGAAACAGATCCGAGTTCCTGGTAAAGGCGTTTCTTCTCATCCTGTCACAAATGACAGGAACGGAGGGAAATAGAACCGGGGGGGGGGGAGGCGCGGGGGGAGGAGAGACGGGGAAGAGGAGGAGACCGGGAGACTGGGAGGATGAGGAGGCAAGGGCCGCGGGAGGGAGGGGAAGGCGGGGGTGGAGGGGACGGGTGGAGACGAGGCGAAAAGCAGGGTGGGGGGGAGAGGGGCGGAGTGGGGCGGAGGGAAGAGGGGAGGGAGACGGGGACGGAGCGAGGGAGATGGGGCGGGGGGACTGACGGAGATCCGCACGAGGGTACGAACACTTCGGAGGCTGCTAATTAAAGCTCCGCTCGGAGCCCTCGGGGACCCGCCTGACGTCGGCGCGTGCGGGGATAAAAGCGCCCCGAGGTCCGAGGCGGGAATCGGCG
>NW_007081509.1:526788-553382 GCF_000164805.1 Carlito syrichta
TGCTCGTGCTGGGGGCTGCGCGGCCCGGCTGTGGGGGCGCGGAGCTCCGGGAGTCCGAGGACGGGCACACGCTGCTGCGCCTCATCATGGAGCTCGTCCAGGAACTTAAGAAGTATCACTCGGGGGAGCCCAAGCGGCTGCCGCTCCTCGGAGCGCAGGACTGCACTCGGCGCTGCCAGGAGGCGGCGGGCTTCGGGCCTTCGCCCGAGGAGCAGAGAGTGGGTGAGTGGCGGCCGCCGTCGCGCCTGGGACACGACAGGGGCGTGTTTGCCAGGAAATAGAATTGCCTTTGAGAAACACGTTTCAAAAAGCGAAGTGAGTTTTGATCAGCTTTTGGAAGCTAGGATTTCCCTTTCCGAGAGAAACAGTAGAGGTGAGGCCTTGCAGGTGTGACCATTCCTGGTCGACTCCTGCCTGGCATGTGGGACCTGTTGCCCAGGTCAGTCATTTCCTCGCGGAACTGCCATCTATTATTCTGGAAGTGGAAGTATTTTCAGCAAAGTATTTTCAGCAAAGCATTTTCAACTGAGAAAGAAAGGTCTCAGAGGTTCTGATGGCGGAGTCTTTACCAGAGTGGCTGCCCCATGGGGAATTTCCCAGGAAAGCATGTAAGCTTCTAATGCCTTTGTGACACAATTGGGTCAAATATGATAAGGTCAGTTTTAGATAGACTGCCTAAAGTTAGGAGCAAATGAAGACTGACATGAGGGAGAGATGTCTCAGTCTTCCAAGCGTAAGATTCGGATGTGATGTTCCCTGTTGGAGGAGCCAAGCAGTGTTTCTGGTAAGGTAGTGTGACTTCACAGCCAGAGTTCGTCACTAATCCAAAACTAGGGAGTGAAAGATGGCTACAGATGACTGCAAAAAAGCTAAAACAGAGGATGAAATCAGTATGTCAGCGGGACCATCGCTGGCCGTTCTGGGCAAAGATGTGTGGTGGTAGAATTTTGCTTGGGAGTGTCTCCCTAGGAATTTTATCTCATAAACCAGGTAAATGTATATTTACACTCATTTACACTGGTCTTGCTATCAGGTGGTCTTAAAGTCATTTAATCCTTTTTCTAAATATTTACCTAGAACGAGTAATGTTCCATAATGAATATTTTGTGTGAAGGATCAGGTAGGATTTCAAATGTTGTAGACTTGGTTCCCAAGATCTTCATAATGAAAGTGGCAAAGTTAACTGTTAAAAAACAAATCAACAAAAAAACCACAGCTTTCTCCACGCTGTAACTTTTTGGTCTCTATCCTAATGGTGGGGAATAGGCATAGTAGCGGTGTTTTGCTATGTGAAGAATATGCCCCTGAGTGTAAGTCTTCACATTGTGTCATATGCAGTGAGAGGGAGCCAATGTTTTATTTAGTCCAATTCAATGTGGTTAACGCAGAGTTTCCAGTAACTTCCTTCAACATTCACCTAAGATCATGTATTTTTAAATGCTTCATTCAGGTAATACCATAACTTTTTCTTCCTGAAACAGAAATTGTTCCTCGAGATCTGAGGATGAAGGACAAGTTTTTGAAACACCTTACAGGTAGGTTTTCTCATTCCTCAGCTCTGCCTGAGCTCTTTTGCACTGTGTGAATCTTCACGACTTGTTTCTTTTTCCATGTTCCAGGCCCTCTTTATTTTAGTCCAAAGTGCAGCAAACACTTCCATAGGCTTTATCACAACACCAGAGACTGCACCATTCCAGCATGTAAGTAACAGCTTTAAAATTCTTCATAAACGCCAGCACAGTGTAGACAATGGTTCTCACATCCTTCCATTTCATCAAATAGGCCCCTGCCTTCTAAACTATAGGCGTTAGTGTCTGTTCCTTCTGAACTGTGGAGTTGGGGCCAGGATGGTCACTGAAGAAGAGAACTAAACACTGCATCAGCTAATGCCTAACTAAAACAAACTTTTGGGAAGAGCTGAACTGTTCGATTCATAACCCTTTTTGCTTGCATATCCCTTTTTGCCTGTCATATCCCTTTTTGCCTGTGTTTGTATCTAGTCAATGATGGCAGTCGTACCAATGTCAAGAGTGAGTTGAAATGAGGACTGCCAAGTGCTATTCCCTGGGGTGTAAATAACCAGACTGAGGCTGGGCTCAGTGGCTCATGCCTGTAATCCCAGCATTTTGGAAGGCTGAGGCAAGAGGATTGTTTTAGCTCAAGAGCAGCCTAGGCAACATAGTGATACCCTGTCTCTACAAAAGATTTAAAAATTTTTTAAAACAATTAGCCAGGTGTGTTATCGCATGCCTGTAGTACCAGCTGGTGGGGGGAGGGGCGGGAGGTGAGACAGGAGGATCACTTGGGTCCAGGAGTTTGATGCCGTGGTGAGCCATAATTGTGCCACTGCATTCCAGCTTGGGAGACAGAGTAAGACCAAGACTCCAGGAAAAAAAAAAAAAAAAAGGACTGGCTTGGACCATTGTAGTTGAACTTTCTTGACCATTTCCATTGTTCTGACCAAGAACATTTTCTTTCCATCAGTAATTATGACCTCATCCCCTGGGAATTTTATTGCTATTTCAAAATTCTGTTTTTCTGTCTGGCTTCATCACTGGTTCAGAAATTCAAGTTGCCTGTCAGTCTTCTCTCAGCTGTAGTTTTCTCTCCTGGAAGGGTCTTTTCATTCTCAACATGCTTCTGGCTGCTTGTCTAGAATAAAGCAGACTTTCCCCCAAAGTGGCTCCTAGTGCTCTTTACAAAACATTGAACAAATGACTTAGCCAGTGTGACAGAGCTCTAAGCCATTTTTAAAAATTAGGACCACAACTTTCATTTAATTCAAGGCTCACAGGAAAAGTCATGCAGGTACACCAGGAATCTTGCTAAGACTGTCCAGGGTGACAGAGCCCATTTTCATGAAGTAGGTGTTTTCTTTGTGAAGTAGC
Source organism: Carlito syrichta (assembly GCF_000164805.1). Classification (NCBI taxonomy): domain Eukaryota; kingdom Metazoa; phylum Chordata; class Mammalia; order Primates; family Tarsiidae; genus Carlito; species Carlito syrichta. The sequence continues at coordinate 529,677 of NW_007081509.1, forward strand.
AAAGTTACTCTGAATAGCAACAGCCATCATTTATAGGACTGCTTCTAAGTGCCAGGCATAAACCAGTGAACTTTAGCCCCGTTTGATGGCATCACCCAGCACTTCTCCCACAAAGCTGAGGCACATGCACATTCGGCTTCTCACACAACCAAGGAGAGACAGGCAAAAGTCACAGCCCCTGGCCATGCGCCAGCTGGCACCATCAAGACCTGACCTACCCTCCCTCCATGCCATATGGACCTGGTAAACTGTTACTGCCCTTTTTTCTTTTCAAATGGAATCACCTTCTGTTTCAGAGTTGTTAACCTGCTTCCTGGGATCAGAGAACTTTGCCATTGTTTTTGTTTAAATGTGCATAGATCTTATATTAAATGTTGTCTTACAATAAGATCATAAACTGGGCATCACATCTCATCTTCTCACTTATGGAGGAGGAATGACTTGTGTGCTGTCAGTTACCAGCAAAGCTAGGAGGAAGGTCTCATGCTCAACTCTGCAGACCCTCTTCCAGGAAGCCATGCTGTGCCCGCACTGGATACTTCCTTTGGCTCATAGCAACTCAGATGCATTCTACTCACACTCCTGATCACAGCTCACCCTGGGCCATGGGGAGGTGGAAGGTTGAAAGACTTTGCATAGATGTGTGGCTACTTAGGTGGTTTCTGCCTCTTAGCCCATAAAGAGCTGGAGAGTTGAAGCTGGACCACTTTGATGTCGCTTTTTGTTGCATCAAAGAAAATCCCTGGAATCCTGGAGAGTTACACCTAAAGGAACCTCAGAGCCTCCATACTCAAGGTGTGGTTCCATAGGAGCTTGCTGGAAATTCAGGACTGAGTCCTATCCAGACCTGTTGAACAAAATCTGCATTTTAATAAGATCTCTAGATGATCGGTGTGCATACTGTTTGAGAGACACTGCTCGAGAAATTTAGATTGAGTGGGACTGGTGATCGACTGCGATCCTAGACATGCTGGAAGTGCAAGTATTTATAATTCGTTGATTAGATCAGCCCTTGGCCCCTCACAACCCACTGCTTCTATGATGATATGTAGTCTATGTAGGAAAACCGTATTCTAAAACATACGGTGCTACTTATGAAAAAGAGCAACAAAGTCAGGAATTCAGGTGACCCAGATGCCAGCTGTGAGATCATTTTTCTCCCCTTTGAACCCCAACGGTATGCACTATATTTAGAAATTATAATTTTGGAAAGAGATAGCTACTTATCTAACATACAGTGAAGATTTATTGTTGTTGATTTCGGATTTTCAGTTACATATGAACTCCATTTTTAAAATTTTGTCAATTTTGAGAAATAAACTGTGGTACTTTAGAAACTACTGCAGCTTTCCACAGATCCTCATCCTGGAGAAATTCCTTATGGCCATACTCATTAAATCCTCCCACTTATTTTCTCTGAGGTAGCACCTATCCAAATAATGGAATGGGAAACCATGTGAGGTACCAAAGAACATCAGTCTGCACTCTGAAATTTGCGTGCTGCTTCCTTTTGTCACCCAATCCAGGTCTCTGCTCCACTGCTTGACTCCTACTTTCTTTAGAATTTACATGCAGAAGTCTTTGTCATAGTTAACTCAAATTGAGGCTTAGCAGCATATAACTTAAAAGTAACCTGGGAAATAAGTTTCTTCCATGCAAGAAGAAAATGGGCAGCCCGACCTCAGCTGTGCCCCATTTTGTGTCTGCCCTTTCTCCTCATAGCTGCTATGTGAAGCTAAAGCCCTGAAGTACATAAATTATTAAATCAACGACTTAGAACCCATGATTGCAGATGACAGGTTCCGTGTTGCTTCCAGGGAATTCAGAATATAAAGAAATAAATGGCTTTTGCAGTTGAGATACTTGCAAACAACTGCTATTTATTTAAGTGTTGTTCAAGTAACTGACAAAGGTCTGTGGTTTATTTTCACTACAGACTACAAAAGATGTGCCAGGCTTCTTACTCGGCTGGCTGTCAGCCCCGTGTGCATGGAGGACAAGGTAAGCAAGGGCAGTCACACTGGATGGGGCACACGCTGAAGACAGAGTTTCGCATGGGGCTTGGAAAACCCATGAGAGTTTATGGCTGAGGTAGCCATGCTACCTCAAGGTTGACACAGCACTCCTGTCACCTCAGAATACTGGCTACAGATGAAAGCTGCTCCCTCCTGGCCTGTCCACAGTGCCCAGGCAGCCATCATAAGTGGTCCATGCTATAACACAGTAAGCACTGAATACATTTCCCTGAAATAGCACATTGGCTAACTCTAGCACTGGGTGCACAGACAAGGGCACAGGCTTAAAATTCTGCCTGTGTACTTACAGGCTTTCATTCATTCACTAACATTCTTAAGTGTATGACCAGCCACATCCATTCAAATTTAATGACACGTCTGGTAAGTGTCTGAGTTGGAGTCCACTATTATGGCAGTAAGCTCGTAAAGAATAGCTGTCCTGCCAGGCTCGATGGCTCAACCTGTAATCCTGCACCTTTGGAAGGCTGAGGTGAGTGGATTGCTGAGCCCGCGGGTTGGAGACTCACCTGGGCAGGCGAGACCTCATCTCTACAATAAATCAAAAAATCAGCCGGGTGTGGTAGCACGCACCTGTAGTTCCAGCTCCTTGGAAGGCTGAGGCGGAAGGATCACCGGAGCCCAGCAGGTCGATGCTGCGGTGGTTGGGAGCGACCACTACACTCCAGTCTGGGTGACAGTAAAAATCCAACTCCCAAAAAAAAAAAAATAGCTGTCCTCTCTAAATGTCTTTATCAGTGTGTTATTTTTTTCATAACCTCTAATAATAAAAATACAAGTGGCTGGGCTCGGTGGCTCAGCCTGTAATCCCACACCTTTGGGAGGCTGAGGTGAGTGGATTGCCTGAGCCCGCGGGTTTGAGACCCGCCTGGGCAGCGAGACCTCATCTCTACAATCAAATCAAAAAGTCAAAAAATCAGCCGGGTATGGTAGTGCATGCCTGTAATTCTGGCTACTTGGAAGGCTGAGGTGAAGGATCGCCGGAGTCCAGCAGGTCGAGGCTGCGGTGGCCGGGAGCGGCCACTGCACTCCAGTCTGGGTGACAGAGTGAGACTCCAACTCAAAAAAAAAAAAAAAATACAAGTGCACATCAAGCTCATGTACTATACTTTGTACCTTAGCCCCTTGAGGGCTGGTATGTAACGTGTAATGCCAACTACCAGACATGCTGTAGTCAGCTAATGGACTGGAAGGTATGGTTTATTTTCCTGACAGAAATGCCACAGGATTCAGTCACTTTAGACGGCAAGACAAAACATCACCTTCCCAAATCATAGACTTACTGTTCATCTTGTGTGGGGTCCTGCCAGGCACTGGGTACATCATCATTAGTTAAGACTTGCTTCCTGCCCACAGATGGCTGTCCAGAAAACACTTAATAAAAAGGGAATGTGACCTTCTAGTGGGTACTCTAGTGTGTCTCGTGAAATGGAGAGTAGCACTCTTTCTTATACAGACACACTCTCTATGGAAAGGCTAGTGCTATGAATATTTAGGCAGTTGCAGAGATTGGTGCATAGTGCCAGCACCGGCTTGAGGCACTGCAGGTCCTTCTGCATTTTCAGCACTGTCTCCCCCAACAAAATCAACTGCTACTAACAAGCGAGAAAGGACATTGGAGAAATGAAGTGACCCTATTTTGCATGGGTTCACCATGCTATCTCTGGAGGAAGAGGAGGCATGGTGTCAATGCCAGTTAAAGCTGAGAAATGTTATGTAGCAACTTCCCTCACTTCCTTTTTCATTCTAATGCTTTTCAGTTTCTCATCAACTGCCTGTGTGGCACACAAAAGACTTTTTTCTTTTTAAATGGATGTGTATTCCTGCAAGTCACCCAAGGTGATACGCTAGGGGAGATGAGAATATCATTTGTATTAAGTATTTCATTACAGTTAAATCATTGTTTCCAGAGGTGAAAAAGCCACATCCTTGGAAAAAAAAAATCTTTCATTTACTTACAAGAGAATGAATGCCCTATCACTCCAAGCACTGAAAGAGCTACTCAGTCCACAAGCCTGTTAGATGACCACCTGCTTATCCTCCGCTCCTGGAGACAGGTGCAGCTAAACCAAAGGGCAAGGTATTTATCAGTGGGACTTACACATGTGGAACTGCCCCTGCATCAGTCTCTGCATGGGCACATGAGCTCTACCAGATGTAGCAATAGATGTGCCTCATAAGAAAGGTGTAAAGGAAAAGCCCAAGCGTGTGGGTGGACATGCCTTGGGAATGGCCTTGATAATTAACACCACTTTGGCATCACTTTCTCATGCTGGACCACCAAAATCAGAAGCTGCCTGGATGACAAAGGTTAGCAGGAATAAGGCATATGTTCTCAAGGCCACCTGCTTGACAGCCACAGTTGACACAACTGTAACTGGGGTGATTTTGACCAAGAAATGGGTAAAGTTTAAAACACCAGTATTCCTGTAAACTGACATAAGTATATATTTTACATATAAAATAGAATTTTATGATTATATATTTACAGTATATATTCACTTTTAACAAGATTAACTCCTTTTGATTCCAAAAGTTTTAAGCCATAAGAGCATATTCTTAACAGGCTTGTTACCACAGTGTAGGTACAGTCCAGAGGTTCTCTGCAACTTTGCATACATTAGTGAGGCACTGTGGAAGGTAAGGCACACATTCCACAGCGCCAACAGCCCTTTGATGTGGCATTGGGAGGACCCTGCAGTCTGTTCTGCTGGTTAACAACTGGCCACATGCCATTTCTGTCCTGACATATGAAGATGACAGGATCAGGCTACAGAATAAATTCTCCTCCCAGCCCCAAACCATAGCCTTGTCTTCTTAGCGGCTGAGAGCAAGTGACAAGCAGGTCATTAGCAGGAGGCGGCTCTGCACCCACCATCTCAGAGCAAACTCATTTTTCTCCTTTCTGAAGTGCATTAACTGACCTCCTCCTCAGAACAAAGAGAAACTTTATGTTCTCAGCTACCCTAATAGTCACCAACACACTTCATTGTCTGGACTTAACAGGTCAGTTAAACAGGAAGCCTGAGCTCTGGGATATTCTCTAAGAAATGTAATTTTGAGTGATGAGTAACTAATGTAGTCTATCATACGCAGCCTAATCTTTTCAGAATAAGCATACCAGTAGATAGTCTACTATGGAGTACTAGTAACAATGGTGATTAATCTTACTACCTTTGCTAACCCTTGTAAGCAATGAGGTGTAAGGTAATCCAGCTTTGTCCCAGAATTGCCACAAATTGAAATCATTGTGGAATGAATCACTGAGGATTCTGACAGCACACTTAGACTAAGCACTGTTCCTTAAACTTTAATAAGCACTTACATGTATTTATGTATAATGTACTTATGACTTTCATTCCTTTAGTATAGCAGACACTAACTGCAAAACTGTTATTTTTCAAAATAAAAGACTATACTTTTTGGGATACAGAGAAATGTACCTGCACAGAGATCCCTTATGTTGATAAATACATTATGTTCAGCAATTTAGTGACAAATCTTCTAGAACTGATGTGTGAACGGCCATATGACACTGAGTCCCTTTGTTTTCAGCAGTGAGCAGAGCTGCACAGGAACAGCACACCAGGAGCCATGAGAAGTGCCTTGGAAACCAACAGGGAAACAGAACTACTATCTTTATACACATCTCCTTGTGAACAAGAGGTTTATTTTTGCAGACAGACTCTTCCATAGTTTCTTTGAGTTTTGTATGTTGACACTGTTTGCAGATATATATCAGGTAAATCAGTGTACCTGAAGGTGATCCTTATTTTACAAAACAAAAGAGAATGCTCCACATTGGATGTGCAGAGCTATAAATAAAGACAGAATATTTCATTTTTTCTGATTAGGTGAAATCACAAAGAATATTTCTTTAGAAACATAGGCAGAATCTTAAACTATATTTTCATATAGCATATGGTATGATTTGATATTTTGTATTACTTTTACAATCCCCAGAGTATTATTTGGAATGGCATGAAAAAGAAATTCAGTCATATTTTAGAGTAGTACAGTGTAAATCTGTGAATTTATCCAGGCTAATTCCATTTGTCCTTTGTATAATAAATGTAAAATAGTATTCCAGCTATTGTGCAATATGTAAATACTGTAAACACAAGTAATAAATGAAGTGTTTGTTATAATGAATAGTCTTCAAAGTGACTCTTTATCACTCTAACAAGTTCACTGTTGAGTATTCATGATTTACAAATCTACCAAGAGATCATTACTTTGGCAGGATGTCACAGAATATAAAAGGCATCAATAAATGAAACTTCAAGCCTAGGAATTTCTGCAAAGATAATCAACATTTCTTTTGAAAGTTACTACAGTAATACAGTAGGCAACATAGTGTCTTAAGATAGGCCCTGATTTGGTAGTAAATATTCCAAATAAGATTGTATCCACCATTTCCCATGTGATTTTGTAATCATGAAAATGCTAAGAGGAACCTGAAGTCTTACAGTCCCAGATTTTTACAGGTAGAAACATTTTAAACAAATTTAATTGGAACCAGTTTAAAAAGTCAAATGCAGTAAAGCAGGAGTTTCTCTGTTCATCTGAGCCCTTATATACAAATGATATTAGTCTGAATACAGTCATAAGGACAAAGTAGTCATAAGAGTCCTGTGATTTGAGGACCTATATTTATAGAGGCCAAAATTAAAGAAAACCACATAAGATTTTATTTACGAACACAAAGGAACAGAAAAGAGTAAGAAATTCTGACTCCAGTATTATTAAAAGCAATTACCAAACAAAGACAGAGTATAACCTTATAGTGTTCTTATTTAATACTGTTTTTTCAATCGCAGCTGATCAGTCTTCTCAATTCTTTACATGTTAGGGATACAGTGATCAAATACCAAAGTGATTTCCCTTATAAATTTTCTGTATGTCTGAGTAATTCTACCAGGAGTGAGGCTCACTTGGTTAGCAAACTGTCTTCCTGTGAGGTCATCATGGTCCTTCCATGTGTCACAGTGGGGAAAGCTACTCACACTCTCATGGGCAGTAAATCAAGGGCTCATCACCTCCCTCCTCCCCACCACCACCAGAAACCCTTATGATACTAAAGTCAGGAGGACAAATGCCTCGACCAGGCAGTCATGAATCACTCATTCCTCCAACTCTCCTGTCTTCTGGGCAATGATCCATTCAGCCTTTGCATGAGAAGTGCTTTTTTTAAACTAAAAGTTCTCCAAGGAGCTAAGGTCACCAGCAAGGAACAGAGGATCTAGACAGAGCACAGCAAACTGTCCCTCCCCTGCTGAGCTAAACAGGAGGGCTCAGCTTGGGGGATGTTGAGTCCAGAGGATGGTGTAGGCAAGGACATTTCCAGCTGCAGGGAACTCAAACTTCTTTTCATAAACTAAACATTATTATATGGGCTGGCAATGTGCTTATTTTCATTATCTTGCTTCCTAATCCTGAAGATAAATATGCATATACAACATCACAGATCATTTGAAAAGGACAACACAGACAATGTTCTCAGATGTTTCTTCATTTGTAAATAAAAAGTAGGCAGACACCAGATTCCTATCTCAGTTGTATTTTTAGAACTACCCAGTTTGTTTTCAAAACAATCTTTTCTGACATACGTCCATATGAATTTCACATTGGTTACTTCAAAGTACACAAAAACTACCTATATTTGTCTATAAATTTATTAAACGCTCATGAAAGAATACTTAACATATCAGTATTCAAGCATGCCTACAAAATACAACTCTTTCCAACTTTTAAATTATTTTTTCCCACCTAAGCCAATTTATATTTGACATCTGGGCTACAAGTACATAAAAAAAAAAAAAAAAGACACATTCCTCAATGCTATGTTTTAAGCCAGCATAAATGTGTCCTTTCTGGGTGTAAGTGTGTCTTTTCTGGGTGTAAGTAAGTTTTCAGAGGGAAAGTGATACAAATAGGAGCAAATGAGTCGACCTCCTCATGAAATAAACTAGACCAAATCAAGAAGTTTTAAAGGTGTTCAAAACTGAGACCATAAATCTTTCTTTCCTATTTCTTACACATACAAGTGTGCAAATGGGTGTGCATGAATTAAAACACTCCTATTTAGATTATGAGCTCCTACAGAGGGGGCTACTTCTCTCCATAAAAGGTTCCAGGACAAAGAGAGAAGCAGCACAGGGGAGCAGAGGGCACCTGTCCATCAAGCCATCCACACAAACCTACTGAAGAGGTAGACTAGATTATCTAAGCCTCAAGGCTGAGGTGTTGACCTGGGTCAAATGATGTTTTACTTCATTATGCTTTATTTTGTTGTTATATATGTTGCCTGTCCCACTATTTTTGTAACTGAGGCAAAGTGAGAGATTCAAATAGTCTCAGAATGCTTAACATACCCCATAAACTGTCTTAATCAAAGATTTTTATTTATTCTTCTGCCAAACATAACGGATCTCCATCTACCATTATTTTTTAAGGTAAGAAACAGTAAGTGAGCTGAAGAAAGAGCTGGGGCCTTGGACTGTGGAAAATTATTATATTTTAGCACGCTGACTGAGAAATGCAGGGCATCAGTGGGGTCTAGAGGATGGCTACATCAGGACATGGTCAGCCTTAGTGGGCCTTCTCCAAGAATGCTCTGCAGCACCTGACACATTGCTGGTACACTGTCTCAAAGTCAGAGTCATTCCCCTAAAAGGACAGGAAAAAGAAAAACATAGGAAAATCCACATAACAAAAATGTTCTTAAGAGAAACTTAACCTGTTATTTAATATGGCAGGATACAGACATGCTGAATCTTTACATTAGCCCTACAATGTGAACCGTACTTACATAATAGGGATCTTCAATAATAAGTTGTTTTTGTGGATCATAGCTCCCAAGTAGTTCAATTTTAGCTCTGCAGTTTTTAACTTGATTACTTTTCCTATTCAAATCTCTGTAAAATTGAAACATGAACTTAGTTTTCTGATCTACGGTTTCAAGTTAAACAGGAACATCTGCTAGGGTTTTATGAAACATCCATATCAAAATTCAGCAAAAGTGACCTGATTTGAAATGAAACAGAATACTCAGCAGATCTGTATGACCCTTCCTGCAGCTGTATGCCACTGATCTGTCTCTTAGGCAAAAGAGCTAGTAACAGCAGCATATTCTCACTGATTACATTGTACAGTATATACAATAATTATGCTTTCTCTGAAACATGTTTCAAGATAATCAGTCAAAAGATACCGTTTCAGAGTTAAAGGTGACAGAAAGGAACTCAAAAACTCATGTGAACCAAGACACAAGAAAAAGGGCTACTAATTCCATCCTGAGAGATCTTGACACAGCATGCCATGTAGCATGCTTCACTACTTAATTATTTTTCCTTATTTTATTCCTCAAGTCTCTGCCCAAGCTGGAAACTCAGCTCCATTCTCCTGATGGCTCCACCTTTAGCTTTCACATTGCCCCAAAGGAAAGAAGGCAAACTTAGCTAAGCTCTATTTTCATCAGTCCTCTATTGAACAAATTTCAGCCAAGCATCTGTGACGAGACAGGCATGTGGTTTATGTGGGAATGAAACAGTCAACAGCTACCAAGCAGGGGTAGGTGTGGAGACAAGAATTAAGTGAAGAGAGTCCTCACGGTCTAAAGGGCAATCTGGCCTAGGTGAGAAGGTACCAGAATACTTCCATAAATAAATGAATTTAGGCTGAACCATGAAGGAGAGAAAGGAGCCCAAGCAGCAAGGAAGACTTTCCAGGTAGAGGGAACAGCATGTGCAAAAGCTGAGGCCAGAGGAACTCCACTTGCTCCAAACACCGTACTCAATGCCAAAGCATACAAAGTCAACACAATTTTTTTTACAATACTTATAAGCTGTGGTGTAAATGAGAAAAATGACAACAGAACAAGAACTGAAAAATAAAAATGGAAAATTTATACATTTTAATGAAGGTCCTAATTGATAAAAAATAATTAAAACTGTTGCAGCATCCTTATCTACTCACTCCTACATAATGCACAAATAGTTTCCCTTCATCAAAAACATGAAGTATTTATGAATTAGCAGTGATGCAAGTTAGTAAATTCTTGGAGTTAGACTGGATTATGATGAGTTCCTGATGGTGCCATGAGTCAGGACAGGCAAGCGAAGTGTATGCCTCTGTTTCACTAAAACTAGGCTTAAATCCTACATCCACCCACTAATTCGCTGAACTTGGGAAAGTAACTTAACCTCACTGCTCCTCAATTTCTTTTTTGATAAGATGGAGTAATAATATTAAACCTATGAATGAAGTGCTTTGGCATGCAGACCTCTGGCATTGAGAAACAATAAAACACCATCCTGTCCATGAATCACTACAACAGTGACAAAATCACTCACGTGGAACAATACATCCTGATAAAAAAATCCATACCACAACCCAGCTAGATTTCCAATCAAATCTTGCTAATTAGATTTTCCCCTATTTAAGGTGTATCTCTTTGTAAAAATACCTGAGACAAATCTAGATTACCCTCTGGATTTTTTGCTATTCTAAATAAATAATTCTGTATATTATGATCATCACTCTATAAAAACTTTAACATAATAAAAATGTTGGGCTGGTGCAGTGGCTCAGGCCTATAATCCCTGCACTTTGGGAGGCCAAGGCAGGAAGATTGCTTGAGCCCAGGAGTTTGAAACCAATCTAGGCAACATAAGCGAGACCTTATCTAGACAAAAAGTAAGCTGATGTGGTAGTGTGCACCTGTAGTCCCAGCTACTGGAAAGGCTCAGGCAGAAGGATGGCCTGAGCCTAGGAGGTTAAGGCTGCAGTGAGCCGTGACTGTACTACTGCACTCCAGCCTGGGCGACAGAGTGAGGCCTCAACTAAAAAATAAACAAAATAAAGTCAAATCTGGATAACAATTTACTTACCCTATTACTGAATTGAGAGTTGAACAGAAATACACTTTAAAAATATGATTACCTCAGATTGCTTTCATCCATACATAGTATGTAATCAAATGTGGCGAAGTCTTCTTTGGTAATCTAAAATGGAATAAGAAGTCAAAATAAAGTGTTTATATCATTCGAGTCTAGAGGAGCCAAAGTAGTACTAAAATAAACCTGCTATATTAGTCCATTACTAATCAACAATTTAATTAAATAATCTAAGGCATTTTAAAGTTAAAATGATTAACCTATTTCCCAAAATTGTATTGCAAGGAAATTTTTACATTATAAAGTTCCCTGAAATAACCATAAAATAGTATAATATGTAGACACAATGTTTATACTTCTGCTTCAGTGCCTTAGTAACAAAGTATAATTCAGTTAACGTATTAAAATGTCACATACTTTTTATTTTCCAAGAACCCAAATAGAGCTTTATTAATCTACAGCTCTCATATCACTCCCAAAACATAGGCATTTTTGAATAAAGAATGCATGCAATTATCTAGATATTTATTTATTTTTCAAAAGTTTTATTTTGGAATTGCGCGGTACAAGTGAGGATTTACTACATAAGTTACATCCTGGTGAAGTATGCGCTTCCAGCTGGCCTTCTCTCTCTGATAGTGGATCTGGTACCCTGTGTGTCCCTCATCCCCTCCCAGCAGTGTCCAGCATCTAACCTTGTGCTCGTGTTAAAATGTCACATATTCTTTCCCCTTCATTATTCTACTGTTTTTCATCCTCACAAGCTCTGAACTTCCCAGACTCCAGTGACATACACCCAGCTAAATAAATGAAACCCCATTCTGTGGAGCTGCCCTTCTGTGCTGGGACAGACAACGTACAGGAGGCACAGATGCTGTGGAGAAGAGAAAGACAGGAGATACAGAGTTCTAGGGGAGAGAGGAAGATAAGTTTTTCATAGAGTGGTCAGAGAAGGTTCACTAAGAAGGAAACATGAGTAACTGAATCCACGGTTCTTCTTTACTCTGACTGAATAGCCGTCATGTAAAGCTGACACAGAAGAGAATGCCACTCAGTATTTTCCACTGATATTACCCTGAAAACTGATCACTGTTTCTGACATAATTCATAAATATAAGCCAACTTAAAATTTAAATAAAAAATTTAAATGAAAAAAGTCAAATTATTTTTTGATTTTTGACTACTGTAAATAATGGTAGAATAAGAAAGAACATAAATAAGCTGCAGAAGAAAGATGGAAAGAATATAACCTTTCTAATTAGAAACTTTGGCTTTTGGCATGAACTTCCATTAATTTTTCATCTAGCATGTTAATAATTACATTCCCATGGCACTTATTTCAAAATCTAGAATTAGTATTATAATAGTAAATATATTACTTCTCGAAATTAGTTAGGTGAGAAGTTCTGAGCTTTGACATTAAACACTGTTTTCAATTTAGGGCTAATTTTTTCGTAAAAAGAAAGACTTAGTAACTGTTAGATGAATTCTAGATGTTAAAACAACTAAGAAGAGAACAGCTATAACTTACATAACAAATGCACAGTAAAAGATTTCTGCTTACAGTCATAAATAAAATAGCTTGCGTCAAATCGCCTGTTACCAAAAACAACTAGGAAATCCATATGAGAAACCAAAATGCTTCTTCAGTCATCAGCATGCTTCTGTGACAAGCAGGCTTTGTGGGTTACAAAGCCTCTCTCAAAAGGACGCAGCTTTGCTGCCGTGACACAAGAGCAGCCACATGCTTCAGGTGAAAGAACAAGGCTGGTTGTGTTCCAGTCAAGTATTTACAAAGGATGTAAGCCTCAACGTGCAGACTCCTGCCACATCTTTTCCTGCCCCCAACTTCAGATCATTTTGCTACTACTGGGCACTGACTAGGCCTTAGAACACAGATCTGGAACAGTTTAGAAGCAGAACTCTTAATTCTTAAAAATTATTTAAGTCCTATGTTATGGCTTGAATGTGTTAGAAATTTCATTCCCAGTGCAACAGCGTTGGGAGGTAGGATCTTCAAGATTAATGCTATGATCCTGGGAGTGGGCTCCTGATGGAAAGATGAGTCCTCTGCCTCTTCTCTCCCTCTCTTGCCCATCTTCCACCACAAAATGATGCAGCAAGAAGGCCCTCACCAGATGCTGGCCCCTTGACTTAGACCTCTCAGCCTCTAGAACTGTAAGAAATAAATCTCCACTGTTTGTAAATTACCCAGATTTAGGTATTCTGTTACAGTAGCACAAAATAGACAAAGACACCAAGTAATAGAAGAAAACAGAAAAGAAAAACAGAAAAGAAAAACAGACTCACAAATGGCCCAGATATCAAAATTGCCATTTTATTAAAACAGCTGTGATAGTATGCTCACAAAAAAATAGATCAAGATATTCACCAGCAAACCAGAAATCTACCAACAAAAAAAAAAAACCAAAACAAAACAAACAATACTTAAATAAAACAACAGACACCCTTTATACAGTTCAAAACCAGTAGAAGAATTAGTACATCAGAAAACAAAGTCCGAGTGCAGTGGTTCACACCTTTAACCCCAGCACTTTGGGAGGCTGAGGTAAGAGGACTGCCTGAGACCAGTGTGGACATCTTGAGGAGACATCATTTCTACATTAAATGAAAAAATTAGCTGGATGTGGTGGTGCACACATGTGTTTTCAGTTACTTGAAGGTTGAGGTGGAAGGATCACCTAAGCCCAGCAGGTCGAGGCTGCGGTGATCATGAGTGTGCCACTGCACTCCAGTCTGGGTGACAGAGTGAGAATCCAACTCAAAAAATAAGAAAAAAAGAAAACAGGCCAGTAGAAAATTTTAGACTGAAGAACAGAGCTAAAAGGATAACAAAAAGAAAAGAGCATAAAAAATTTGTACACATGTAAGCTGAACCTCAGAAGTAAAATATGAAAATACAACAGTTTTGGAATTTTCCAAAACTGACAAATGTGATAGCCACAAATTCAAGGATCATACTTGGCTTACCATGCTAAAACTGCTAAAAAAGAAAAATTTAAAGACAGAAAAAATGACAGAAAACAAAAAGACAACTGATTCAATGAATTTTTTCAAATGACACACAGAAACACTTCCAATTTTCAACAAACTTTTTTAGAGAACAGAAAAAGAGGGATCATCTCCAATGTGCTTTACAATCACAAGACTGTGAGCCCAACACACTGTGTCTGACGCTGGGTATGTGTCTAATAGGACCATACACACGTGGTGCATCTTTATTCATGATAGCACTATTTGTAGTAGCCCGAGTTGGAAACAATCCAAATACTTATTGAGAATAAAATGGATAAACTGTGAAATGATATAGCACCCAGTAATGACAATGCTGAATGAACTCTCGCTATAAGCAAGATGGAGACGCTCACAAACAAAAAAAAACTGACATATAACAATTCTGCTTCTATCAAGTTAAAAAGGTAAGAATTAATTTTTAATGAGGACCTTTGAAGAAGTGGGAAATGACTGTCCAAAAACTTCAGGGTTTCACTCACAATCTAAGCACAAGCCCATAAGAAGTTTACAGAAAAAAGAAAATGTATAATAAAGAAAAGAAAAAAAATCTCTATTGATCAACAGAACTGAGAACTGATGTATTCAATAAACTAACTGCAAGAGTTAAAAAGGAATAAGCATCCTAAAGATATTGTATTTATTAAACACAGGTTGAAAGTACTAGCAAAATTAAGGTTTAAGAAATGTACAAGAACAGTTATCACACTAATGGTGACATTAGTAAAGAAAAAGAATTCGTAAACAAAACAAATGTGATTCTGATTTACCAAACATGCCTTAATAGTACTTAAAAAAAAAAACAAAACATCGTTGAGAAAATTTTCTTAAATACAATAGGGAAAAGAACAAGATTCTGTAACAAATACTACTTCCAAAACTGGAAATTAAAACTGTTCTTGGAAAAAAGTTTCCAACTTTTTTTAGGCATATGTATTTAAAATACTTCATGTGCATCCATTTGTATTATGTACTTGGTGTATGAAAAATAATCTGACTGTAAAAAAAAACTTGAAAGTATAAGTGAGATAATCCTGAAGGACTGGCTCAAAATAAAGAACTACATTCTTTAACAATGGCAAATAGAAATTGGAAAGGTATGCAAAAACCTGAAGTGATCAGAATGGGCCGATGATATAAAAATGCTTAATCTTCTGCCTAATGAAAATTCCATTTCAGAAAGGGTCAGTTCTTAATTACTTAATTTAAAAAGGATCTGCTGGAAAATCAACTACATCTTCCAATTTACATTATAAATACAAGGCTATCTTCCTTTGAAACTCTAGGGTTTGGTTGTGACTTTATTAGTCTTCAAACTTAAGTCTGGTATAATAG
The DNA here is from genome assembly GCF_000164805.1 of Carlito syrichta. Taxonomy (NCBI): domain Eukaryota; kingdom Metazoa; phylum Chordata; class Mammalia; order Primates; family Tarsiidae; genus Carlito; species Carlito syrichta. Next base: position 544,975 of record NW_007081509.1, read on the forward strand.
ACTATAATTACATGTCCATAATGTTATCAGTTTCACCCTATATTTCTAAGGCACTTTACAGCTGAAATATGTCTGCATATATTGCATAACTTTTTCATAGCAATAAACTTGTAATACAAGCAGAATAATCACCATAGCCTAAAAGTGGAACTAAAATTATGCAAGAAGGAATAGAACACAGAGCACTACTCAATGTGAGTGCCCAACGAGGTGCTCTTATAAATTATGTAACTTTCACATGTATTTTAATAAGCAAATTCTGAAATCATGCAAATCTTTCAGCACTGTGCAACCAGAAGTAAAATAAAACGAGCACACTGTAGCTGGTTAAGCTCACCCTAATATAAACACCTCCATTAATATATGAGCCTGGTTAAGCCTCTCACAACTTCTCAAGTTACTGGACTCCACATATTAGAAATTAAACAAGGTCTCGTCTACCTGTCTTGCTTTATGGGCTGTGTGAATGCCATGATTTCTTAGGCAGCTCACAGCTCTTGGGTCTGGGGATCGGCCCACGTTCCAGTCAGAAACAGCGCCGCTGTCAATGACCCACTGAAACACAAAACACATGTCTTCAAGTCCAAGAACGGTACCTGACGGGCAACGTGGTTCATGGGAATGCCGTGCCTCTTCATGCAGCTCTGCCCTCGGTAGTCAGGGGGGTTACCTATCTCATACCCGGATGTTGCAGCGCTGTCTACCCTCCACTGCAGGGGAAGAAACATGGATTTTTTTTGGCAATTTCCTACCCAAAGGTATTCAGGTTGGCCTTTTTAAGGTAATGAACGGTACTTACATTCTCTGAAACGTTTTGATCAGTTACAAGTTTCCTGAAAACTGCCTCTGCAATGGGTGACCGACAAATGTTACCTTAAAAAAAAAAAAGGAGGGGCAGAAAGAGAGCATTAGCCTTCATGGAAGGGCAGATGCCGGCTGGCTCCTGCTTCACACACCTGACACACGGGCCGTGCTGTCCCTAAGAAAAAAGAAAAGCCAACACTATCCTCTAATGCCTTTGATCGACCAGTAATTGTAGACCCTGATATAGAATAGCTGATCAAGTCCAAGTTCAGTGATTTGACACCAACTGTACAAGTATTCAAAGTATAAATGACAAACAAATAAGAAAAACAATTTTAACCCAAATCATTGTTTGCTAAGTTGCTACTAATAACCCAGAAGTCAGTTGTGAAAATGAAGTGAGTTGCAATCATTTTCTTTTTAAATTAAAAAATACAGTCATCCCTCAGTACTCAGAAGACTGGTTCTAGGGCACCCCCACCCCAGTACACCAAAATCCTCATATTCAAGTCCCAAAGTTGGCCCTGCAAACTTGGAGCCCACATACACAAAAAGATGGCTCTCTGAATACATGTTTCTCATCCAGAGTACTGTATTTTTCAATCAGTACTGAATTTTTTGGTTGGAAAAAATTCCCTGAATCAATCCCTCGAAGTTTAAACCTGCACTGTTCCAGGGTCAACTGCAAGTATTTTCAAGTATATTACATAAAAGGATGAATACTGTTTCATAAAATAATACATAAACAAACGTACTTAGGCATAAATAGCCATTCAACATCATTTACTCAGAGATTACATGCAAACCCCTGTGCCAAGAGGATGCAGATCCAGACATCAGCAGCTCAAGGTTAGAGGAACCATCCTCCCGACCAACAACAACAGGGCCACCCTCATTTCAGACCAGTAGGCTACCAAATCCGGAGGTCCCTCAAAACTCCCTACGGATAATCCTCTAGAATGACTCCCAAAACCTAAGAAGGTACTACATTTATGATTACGGTTTTATCTTAATAACAAACAAGAAACAAGTTAGAACTAGCCAAAGGAAGCGACCCACAGGGCACATTCTGGAAGGGTTCCCAACAGAAAGCTCCGTAGTCCTTTGGGACATATTACCCTCCTATCATCGATGAGGGGCAGCATTCAAACCGCACTGTCAACCTAGGGAGGTAGTCAGAGCTATGGTGCTCTGAGCTGCTAAGGGGTTTAATGACAGAGGCATGATGGGTTCAATCACCAGCCATGTGGCTGCACGCAGCCTTCAGTTTTCTCCACTCCCACATGTGGCTCATAGTCCCACCCTGAGTCATTTTGTTAGCGTAGACTATGGGGGCCACCAGGAACAAAAAACATTCCCATCATGCCTAGAAAATTCCAAGACATTTAGAGGTTACCTCCTAAGAGCCTGGACCAGGGTCAAATTCATTACTACACAGAAGAAAAGAAAAAAAAAAAACACATAAGATCTCTCAAAACAGATCTATCATGTGCTGAGCGATATACTTACATAGCACAGTTAGCTATAATACGAAAATAAATCCTTACAAGCAATATTACTAGGAAAAAAAGATGAGAGCTGATGTTAAAAGGATGATAAGACAAAGAAGGGAAAGACATTTAAATTCGGGGCAACTGCAGGACTAAACAAGTGAAGCTGTGGTGCTTCAAGTACAGAGAAAATGTGCCTGTGAACAGAAGCGCTGATATACAAGACATTTGGACTCAGTGTAGCCACTGTGGGAATAAATGGAAGGTTTGGGGGGAAAGGGTAATGTGATTTATTCAACAAACATATTTTGTATGCGTACTCGTTATGAGTCATGCACTGTGCCCTAGCCTGAAGATAAAGTTGTTTGAGACAAAGACCCTTCCTACAAGTTACCAAAATAACCAGCTGAACCAAGGAAACACTAGAAGAGCACAAGACTGAAGTGGAGAGATCTTCTAATGGGCTAGTATAAAACAGTAAATAAAAGATGGTGTAGCGGCAGAAAGGTGAGAGATCTTACCTTTCTCATCACAAGGGTCACAGACTATACTCCTATCTATAACAGACAGGTCAACAAGAAAAAAACATAACATATTTACTTAATCATAGTTGTACGTGACCCAGGGGCCTTTAGAAATGAAGACTCAAAGACCCAGGAAAAACTCTTTTTTATGCTTAGGTTCCAGGAAGAATGGACAGCTGGATAGAAATGTGACTGGACAAAGGGTATGAATGAGAGGGGAGCCCAGAGGGGCCTGTCCAGATTATTCTTGGTTTCTCAGTGCAGCAATTCTTTCCCCAAGATGGGTCAGGACTCCTCTGGAACAAGGGTCTTCCATGATTTCTTAGGCAGCTCACAGCTCTCGGGTGAGAGAAGGGAGAAGGGAGAGAATGACCTTTCTAGATTTTACGGCTTTGGGGGGACAGGGGTTCGTTTTATGATCCACCTTGGGGAGGAGGAATTCTGGTTTCTATAACTTGCCTGGGGAGAAAAGAGAAGGGCAGGAGACAGGAGGGCAGAAGGTCAGAGAGACCTTGTTTTTGAGCCTGCTCAGAGGCCTACCAGTCTTCGCTAGTCCAAAGCACCATACTTTGAAGTATCATGTTCTGGACCCAAACATTAGGAAATGAATTAAGGAAGCAGAAATAAAGGGAGAGAAGAGAAACTGTTACCACAGACAGTACTACATAAAGATTTTACTCTGTTAGTATTAGAATCTTCTATTTATGATATCCATGTAGAATTTGAACCTTCTAGTGGTGTAAAACACAACTGATTTCCCAGTGCATGGAACAAACTCAGTCTTTACTATATCCTTGTTTCTACATTGTAAAACCTAAACATGTTCTCTTTTTTCCCACACAGAAACGGCTGTTTCCAAAGCAATAAAAAGTCTTACCTATAAACCATGAAGGGCAAGAAGACAAATTAGCCTTGAATGCCTAATCTGTGTTTGAAGTGTTTCCTTTCCACATTCTAAATATTTATTTAGTGCTTTACACAGATATTATCATGAGCACCATTTTACTGAAAGGTTTCTTATGGGTGTATAATTATCTTACTTGTCACTATATACCGTAGGAATACTTTTAGCAGTACTCTGTTCCAAGTTAGTTGCTATTATTTTGCAACTCCACAATAATATATACCTAATATCTCAGCATCTAAAAACATAAAAGACTAGTCCTACTCCTTTAAAAATAATTATAATTAACTAAAATAAAAGCTTAGTTTTCCCATAACAATACAAAAACCTGGACTATTTATTGTCTTGTAACTTGCCCTCTAGGTTTCAAAGGTTGACATCATAAAATTGATGTTACTAAAAAATGGAGCACATTGGTCATCAATACAACAGTACAGGTTGGGCGCAGTGGCTTATGCCTGTAATCTCAGCACTCTGGGAGGCTGAGGACAGATGACTGCCTGAACCCAGATGTTCGAGACCAGCCTGTGCAACTTGGTGAGATCTCATCTCTACAATAAATAAAAAAATTAGCCAGGTGTGATGGCACACACCTATAGTTCCAGTTACCTGGAAGGTTGAAGCAGAAGGATCACTTGAGCCCAGTAGATCAAGGCTGCAATAGCCATGATCGTGCTACTGCATTCCAGCCTGGGCAATAGAGACTGTCTGAAAGAAAAAAAAATCTTAAAAATGCCATCTTCAGATGTCTTTTTAAATAAAGTTTCACTTTGTGAAGTATGGAGTCTATTTCTTCCAAATTAAGCAGCCTATTATAGTCTTCTTCAACACCTTCATTCAAGGATGGAGACTCACAAAAGGCAACAGTTATGCTCTATGAGAGTAGGGGCTGTGTCTGCTTTCTTTGTAGGGTGACCCCTGCACAGTGTGTGGCATAGGAAACCTGACACCACCAGTGCTTAATATCTCCACCGACCACGTTGGCTAGGGCAGGGCTCCCAGATTACCTTCCCTAGCAGGACTTATCTTACAAAAACATAAAGCATTCTTAATCTTGCTGAACCAAGAAGCTCAGTTTTTTCCTGCCATTAGCCTTGGCAATATAAAACCTGATGCGCGTCTACACTTTAGGCTTAAAAGAGTCCAAATAAATGCTTTGATGGAATAAAAATTTTATATTTCAAAAGCATATAGTTTCTACTGTCTTGTGTATGACCTTCCTCTCAAATCTTCTCAGAAAGCAACTACTCATCATGTGACCAGGAAGGGCAATCCTCTACTCCACCTTAATCTTAACATATCTGCTGAAATATTTATTTTTAAACTTAAATTTGATCCCTGCCTACCTTTGCTCCAAGCTCCCCAATGGCTTATTTCATTCAGAGAAAGTACACACCCCCACATGGCCTCCCAAGATCTGGACCTGGACAGGAGTCCAAACACTATGGCTTGTGGCCTACCACCTCTGTGTGTCGCCTACAGAACTGAGGGTAATTTTTACATCATTGAGGAATTGGAGAAAATCCAACAGTAGAATATCGTAACATGTGAAAATTATAGGGCGTTCCAGTTTACGTGTTGTTTAGGGCTGCTTTTGTTACAATTTTGGTATGGCCCACAAAGCTAAAATATTTACACTCTAACTCTTTACAGGAGCTTGCAAGCTCCTGCCCTAAAGCATCCAATGCATATAAGGATCCCTCCCTTTCTCTCTATGCACCTAGAATGGGTGTACGGAGGAAACAGTCACTCAAATTATCTGCTGAGTCCTTAGGTACAGATAAAGAATCCTGGCTGAAAAAACCTGCCTGGTCACTAATTCCAACTACTGCAGCTTCCCTGCTGCTGCTGAACATGACCAGTGCTCTCCCATCAAAACCTTTACCTCTGTAACTTGTCCTCTTGATTTCAAAAGCTTACATTATTCAAAGTGATGTTACTAAAAAAACTGAGCACATCAGTCATCAATAAAACAGTCCAAACTTCAGGCCTGCGGACCAAGTTCTAAAATCTTAAAATGCCACCTTCAGATGTCTTTTAAAAAGTTTCAATCTGTGATGTACCAAGTCTACTTCTTACAAATTAAGCAGTTTATTATAGTCTTCTTCAACACCTTAATTCAACAATTACGCTCTATGAGACTAGGGGCTGTGTCTGCTTTCCTCTGGGCCAGGATGCCTCTCCAAAATATCCTAGGCTTACTTCCTTACTTTCTTCAGGTCTTTGTTCAAAAGTCACCTTCTAGGTGGGACCTTCCCAGCCCATCCTACCCAAAATTGCACTTCTCTCTCATTCCTCTTTCCTGCTTCATTTTTCTTAACGTTTCACACCAACTGATGAACACACCCAGGACCACTTGCTGTTGACTGAGACAAAACACGAGCTCTAGAGGGGCTGGGGTTTTCTCTGTTGTGTTCAACACTCTATACATCCCTAGCACATACAGCAGTACCTGTCATATAGTAGATGGTGCTCAAAAAAATTTGCTGAATTATGTACTGAAGATGAATACAGTAGTATCCCCTTATCTGAGGTTTCACTTTCCACAGTTTCAGTTACCAGTGGTCAACCTCAGTTTGAAAATATTAAATGGAAAATTCTATAAATAAAAAATTCATGAGTTTTAAACCCCATGCCAACCTGAGTAGCACTATGAAATCTCACGCCGGCAACCTCCTCAGGTCTCCTCCCACTGTGGGAGCTTTTCTGTCCTCTTAATAAATTCTGCTTTCTCACTTAAAAAAAAAAAGAAAAAAAGAACTCTCACACCATCCCTCTCTGTCCTGCCCCAGAAGTTAATTTACCCTTTGTCCAACGTACTCATATTGTCTACACTGCTTACCCTGATAATCTTTTAGGTAACATACCGACTGTGGTATCACAGAGCATGTGTTCAAGTCACCCTTATTTTACTTAATAATGGCCCCAAAGTTAAGAGTAGAGGTGCTAGCAATTCGGACATGCCAAAAAGAAGCAATAAAGTGCTTTCTTTAAGTAAAAATATGAGTTCTCAACTTCATAAGAAAAAAATAATATGCCTAAGTTGCTAGGATCTACAGTAAGAACAATTGTACTATCTGTGAAAATGCGAAGAAAAAAATCCATTTGTTTTACTATCTCACCTGAAACTGCAGAAGTTACTGTCACAGTGCATGGCAAATAGTTAAGGTAGAAAAGGCATTAAATTTGTGGGTGAAAGAAATGGGCAGAAATGTGTTCCCATTGATGGCAATCCGGTTGGGTCCTAGCCACAGTTTCAGGCATCCACTAGGAGACTCGGCAGGTGTCCCCCAAAGATAAGAGGGGACTACAGTATATGCAAGCTTACACTTCTCCAGTAACAGCCACTGTGGCACATTATCAACAATGCTAAGCAAATTTCAACAAGGTAATGGAATATAATTTGGTACCCAATTTGAACTACTGTTTAATAAACTTGTTGATATGATTTCATTACTCAGCCTTCAATGAAGAGCTTATAAAGCAAGTGATGCCCACTATCAATGTAAACAAGGTGAACCTTCTACCTCTTTCCTCATAGAAATTAACTTCTTTTTTTTTTGAGATTGGACAATGCAGTTTATTTATAAAGTAAATTAGAGAGAAAAAGGAGATTCACCTCCCCAAGGTAGGGGAGGGGGCCAAGGACAGGAAACATGGCAGCCATAGCTGTTAAACACACCAGAGTTTAACAAAGCAGTGGCTGAAATTAACTTCTACGAATGCCTGGTGAACATTTAGGACAATCATGTATAGTCCTAAAGCTGAAAATACAATGAAAAATAAGCCATAGCGATTGCCCTCAAGAAAGTTAAATCCAGTAGGGATTTTAACAGACTATCGGGCAATTATAATACAATCTGTGTAATAAAAGATGTCTATAAAAGGTCCTAATGGTCTAGGAAACCAAAGAAGGACATATTTGGGTTTGACTTTATAAAATGAAATGGCTTTCCAGGCAAAATAGGTGCCTAGTAATAGAGGCGCACGAAACCTATGAAGTACTAGGGTACAGCAAAAGGTTCTGGAAGTCAATGCCCAGATGGTGAGAATGGAGATAAAGAGGGGAGGGTCTGGTGGACTTAATGTCAAAAGAACAGAAACCCTCCTCCGCAGGAAATGAAAACTCATCAGACGGTTTTAAGTAACTGCACCATCGACAATGTAGGCCTTCCTCTCTTAGGGTGGAGAGACAGAAGAATAGAACAGCGTAGTGGTACACCAGACGAAGATCCCTGAAAACTAGAGAGAAGGGAAGCTCCACTTGGAGTAAGGGAGCGAAGTGTTGAAATTCTAGAAGTGAAGACAACTTGAGCTGGACGGTACTTGGGGAATTTTAAAACACACCTTCGTTTTTCATGGACCAAGGTTACACAGGGACCTGGAGAATCTAGGCCTCCCTAGCTTGGCGTTTACCACCAAGAAACCACAGCACTGCATCTCCCGTGGCCGCAGAGCCACACCTGAATGCGCGTTAAGAAAACCAGCAAGCAAGCCGGTGTCGTCATGGGCCTCGGGAGGACCCTGAGAGAGGGCATCAGTCTGGCAACCTCCAGGCCCACTTCAGCACGACGGAAAGCAGCTAGGGATTCCGGCAGGCGAAAGGGGAAAAAAACCAGCGGCAGGAGAGGGCTGCGGCTGCAGACGCCGAGGGCCTGGAGGGCGGGCCCGGCAGGGAGAACCCGG
>NW_007081509.1:554749-586074 GCF_000164805.1 Carlito syrichta
CTGCTCCGAGCCGCCGCCGGCCGCCGGGAAGTGGGGTCTGCGCGGCTGGCTGAAAACGGGCCTTCTCGCCTCGGCGGAGTCTCGGCGTCGCGCCGGCCCGCCGAGGCCGCGCCAGGAAGAGCGCAGCCAAGACGACACCCCTGGCCGCAGGGAGGCCGAGGGGCCTGGGATGTTCCAACAGCGGGAGCATCCGGCAGGTTTTTAGTTTCTCTGGCGGCTTCAGTTGAGACGTGGGGAAATGCCTGCATTGACCTTGAGCTAGTCAGAAAACCTGCACACAGTGCGGAAAAACAGCAGGTCTCCATCCTCAAGCTCTGTTCGCCCCATTGTGCTAGCCTGTCAGTGAAATACCTGTGCGGAGGCTGATGTTTGCAAATACTGAGTTGGAGGTTCAAATAATCAGAGTCACTGATTGCCTGCATCCTGTTTATCATGCTGGACATCAACTGGTCATTTGGTTCACTAATGTTCTATTTAAACATCGCTTCTGGAAAAGAAGTAAATACTCTACCCCTCATCTTTTGTAAGTTAGAGTTTAAAAAAAAAGGCTTTGCCCATCAAGAGTGGCTTACTTTTATTCTGCTTAGGAAATCTTTATTCTCAGGAAATATGTCACAATTTAGAAATGAGGATTTGGCGTGTAAAAACAGTAATAGGAAGTTGATACAAGTCAACAAGGGAAATGTTTGCTGTGCATATTGGCTGATTTGAAAATGGCATCGTGATAAGGCATAATTCTCTGTCATTTAAGATGTAAACACATGGAATGTTTTACAATTTTGTGGGGGAAGAGCCCGCTTTTTACACCAAATGATCAGACCAGTTTGGCATGTGCAGCCCTGCTACCAGCCAGAAGCACTCTTCAGTTAGAATAAAGATAAAGCAGGTGTAAATAAAGGATTTCCTTATCCAGAAGGAAGCTTCTCATCACTCCCTACTCTTCCTCGTCCCCACCTCTCATAACCTCGCATCAGTAATGATCAGTTTGGCAAAGGAAGGGTCATGATCTGACCAGACAGGCATGTTTTGATTTTGAGAACTGACAAGCTTTGTCTCCAGAAAGGAGTAGTTAAACCAAGACCACAGAAAAAATATGAATTGATTTAAGAAATAAAGGCTGTAGTTGTCAGGCAGTGGTGTTGAAAATAGTATCTTAATATTAATAAAAGTAGCTCAAGGCAGCATTTCAAATCCTCTAACGATTAAATAGCTAAGTTTTCTTTTATTTTAAATAAGATTTAATCAGTTTATTCTAAATATATCCTTAGCATTTTAGTTTCTTTTATCTCTGAGGGATTTTTATAAGTTTAATGATTTAACCTACTTTCACATAAAGTATTAATATGTAATTAATAGAAATTTGGAAAACCAAACTTACTAAGCTTACTTTTCCTATAGTTACCCCTTTCATCATTTGCAGTCCGGTTGAGGCAGGGTAGTCATGGTAGGTTAGATGTAGATATATTTCTTATAGATGGTTTTTAGTAAGAAAGCGTCCCGACATCTCATTGGCAGGCCACTGCTCTAAGCCTGGAATGTGGATTCAGTGTGAATTCCCAGGCCATCCCACCTTCTCACCAACCAGATGTAGAAAGATGGCACCCTCTGGTAGGGAACATGGTAGGACAGGGCCCTTTAGACTCCTTGCTTTCATTCCCAACCTTTGGTGAAGGTCTAGATTGGAAATAGTAGTCTGCTTTCTTACCCCTGGGAAGCCATTTACTTCATATAATCTAATGCCACTCTTTGCCCCGTAATGACCCTAGCCCTCAGTTTATTGACCTATGATCAATATGTAAAATTACTTCCAGAATTGTAAACTTATTTAAGGCTCAGCCTGTAATCCCGCTACTTGGGAGGCTGAGGTGAGTGGATTGCCTGAGCTCGCGAGTTCAAGACTCACTCGGGCAACTTGGCGAGACCTCATCTCTACAATAAATCAAAAATCACCTGGGCGTGGTAGTGCGCGCCTATAGTTCCAGCCAATTGGAGGGCTGAGGCGGAAGGATCACCAGAGCCCAGCAGGTCGAGGCTGCGGTGGCCGGGAGCGGCCACTGCACTCCAGTCTGGGTGACAGAGTGAGACTCCAACTCAAAAAAATCAAAAACAAAACAAATAAACTTATTTAAGCTGTTGAGGTTTTCAAAGTAAAAAAAAAATTTCCTGGTAGTATTTTATAAATGCTTAATTTATTTAAGGCTGTCTCACTATGGAAAATTTCAAACATTTTAACTGCCTTTTGAAGAAAACTTTGTTTCTTAGCTTCAGGTTTGTTTCCTTAGGAAAAAAAACTCAAATATTTATGAATAATTTGTGTGACCTTGTAATTCAAGAGACTTGAGACTTATATATGTTCAGATGCTAACAACGATTTAAGTTTGAGGCTTTATTAACAATGACCATATCTTCATAACTTCAGCCATATAATAGAATAGGATATCAACATTCTAGTCATGCTCCGAATACCTTGTGGCATAGCAGAGGAAATGAGTGAGCTATTTTTTGCTGCTGAGGACAGTAATGGAGGCTTATATCTAAATTTTCTATTGCTTTTTTGTTCGGACAGATAAATTCACTGAATGTAACTATGACCAGGCAATATTATTTTATTCTGTTAAGAATCTGTAATCTTTTCTATAGTTCTGCTGACACACTGAAGATGTCCTCCCTGTGACCAGACTTGTCAATACTCAGATTGCAGGAACTGGAGCTGGGTTTAGGAAAAGTTTTGTGGTCTGCAGGCATTCTAGGCTGCATCTGACTCCCAAGTCCAATCGTTCTCCTCCCTCTCCTGTTTACAGATCAGGCCATGACCTCCCCTACAACAGGATGTTTGCAATAGCAACTCTCCATTGAGAAATTTACTTATTTGGCTGGTCTAATACTGCTTGGTTGAGAGAATTTAAGTTAGAAAGTCTTCCAAGGGAATGAGATTTATATACTATTTATTGTGCTTCTTGTACATGACAGAAAACCGGGTCTAAATTGGCTTTAACAGAAAAAGATGTCACTGGCCCATGTGACTAAAAAGTCCAGAGCTGCTTATGACTTCATTCCAGCCCAGCAGATCCTGAGTTCTCTCTACCACCTGTTCATGGCTTTGCTTTCATACTCTCCCCTTGTGGGGAGACAATACTGTTCAGCAAGTCCAAACAGAAGTACATTAGAAAAGCTCATACTGGCAGCTCCCACGCAAGTTTCTCATCAGATTCTGGTGTTGAACCAACTTTGGTTATAAAACCTTGCTGTGGCACAAGGTGGAGTGTTGTCCCAAGACTGCAGACGTCACCTGCTCCACTCCAGGCATCATGGCTGCAGCATCAATGGAAACAGACAAACTGCTGCCTCTGAAGTAAAGTAGATGACATAGTCAGAAGCAGAAAGAATTTCTACGTAGTGAACTAATTCAAATACTGTGAGCATCTAGACATATGTGAAATAACATGTATTTATACCATAGATATATGTGTATATATGTATATGATATAGATATATGCAGTTAAAATATATTCAGCATCTAGATGTACCAACAAGGCACTTTTTGGAGTCAATGAATAGTAAAAATACAGTTCTGGTCTGTAAGGACTTTAAAGTTTTGTGGTGAAAAGGTGAGACTACAGAGATGTAGAAAGGAAAGACAGATGTACAGGTTTGAGTCTCAAATCATAAACTCGAGTGCCAGACATACAACAATTTTATCATGAACCCTCACTTTCAGTCAAGCCTGGGCCTCCCCTTCTCCCTGGAAGCTCTCGTCTTTCAGGTGGGGCAGACAAGAGTTTCATGGTGTCCTCGCTACCCACAGATGTACTTTTCTTTGGCTGTCATTAACCCTTATAGATACTGCTGAGCTGACCTTTTTGTCCTTTACAGGGTTCTGAGAGTCTAACCCTCTTACAGAATAATAGCAGTTTCCTTCTGCACATGGAATCACTAGCTCTCCCATGTCACCCACTCCCCTCATGCTTTTCTCCTGGCCATGCCTGGCAGTAGAGGCATCTACAAGACTTCCTGGAGCCTCCACAGGCTGTGTTCCCTGGTCTCGTTGTACTCAGCACTCCTGTTTGCTTTTTGTTTGTTGTCGTCGTTGTCCTGGGCAAGGGCTATTGGGGACAAAATCATCTCTTTGCTCCTTGGTGGCCTCTGGCCCTCTCTTCCAGGGTACCGCCAGTGTTACACAGTCTGAGAACAGAGAAACTTTGCTTTTACTGAGAACATTTGTTTCTAAATCCCTTGGGTTTTCTCTGTAAATTAATCCACACAGGCATTCCTCACAGTGATTTGACTTTTAATTAGCAAAAGCCACAAATGCTTTATTCATTCAACAGATATTTACTGGGCATTTACAATGTTAGGTGTCACGGTATGAGTTGAGCATACCACAGTTAATAAAAAAAATAGTCAATGTGCTTATTCTCATGGAGCTTACATTCTAGTGAGGGGGGTGTACAGAAAGTATACACACACACACAGAGTAGTAGCATTGGCCATGCACAGACATCATCTCAATATGAAGGGAGAACTCAGAGAGGGTGTCAGCAATGGAATGATTTTATCTGTGATGTTACTTAGAGCTTTCTTTGGAGAATTGGCCATATAGACCAAAACTGGGAACTGAGAAACAGCTCAGAGGCCACTGAACAGACCCAGCAAATAATGATATTTGTTGAGCCATGCTGGTGCACAGGGGGAGTGACATGGATTCAGAGTCTGAATTTGAAGGTTTGTATTCTCATAGAGTTTGCAGGTGGGCATGAGGGAAATGAAGTGCGGCCAGCCCAGTTTGAGCGTGCCCAGGATGTAGTCTGCCTGAAGAGTTGGCACAGGTGGCTGGCAGCTGGGCACCTTCAGTTCTAGTTTTGGAATATGTTACATTTGAGATACTGTAATTGATATTGGGAGTCTGGAATTTAGGGCAGTTAAGCAATAGACAAAACAGGGAATTTCTAAATGTAAGTGGTACCAGAAGTCACAGGACCTGAGTTGGCATCTGAGGTTTGTCAACAGGAGAAGCTGGGGCATTGGGAAGAGACAGAGGCCCTTGAACCGAGGCCAAGAAGGAACCAGCAACAGCTTACTGGAGGCATGGTCAAGTCAGTGTTTGTCAGTGTTATGCCTTGTTGGTGTGGAGAGAGATATATATGGTTTTTTTTATTTTCTCAGAAAAAAATGTGTCTTCCCCCAGACCATCCACACCAAATGTGGGGGTTTATTCCTAGACCCGTTGCAGATGATTTATTTGCAGTCTGGTGGTGAAATTCAGCTGCCTTGGGAAGGGAAAGACCCCGATGCAACAGGAGACCCTGGGGTCTTTTGCTGTAGAAGTAGACAGGGGTTGTAATCCCATTCACATGACATGACAATGGAATCCAGCCCAGTAAGTGTTCATTTACTTTAATAAAGTTCATTTATTTGCAGAATGGGTTCCTGTAGAAAGCATTTAAAATTGGATTTGAGGAATGATTCATACTTCCTTAGGTCAGAGGTTGGCAATTTTTTTTCTTTAAAGGGCCGCATAGTAAAACTATTACGTTTTGTGGGCCAAGAGGTAACATGTAGGATTTCATATAGACACTTCTATAACAAGAGAGAAGACAAATTTCCAGAATTTTTTTTTGATGGATATCAAAATATAATAATAGTTGAGTGTGTTTTTGCAGTGCAAGTCTACTCATGATAAAAATGCAATTCTCTTTGTCAGAAGGTATAAAATTTCACTTATTTGAGGTTCAGATAGTGTTTCTTATCAAAATAGAGCACAAATATTCACCAATTATTACTGATCTTTAATATGATTTTACTTATTTTATCTTTGAAAATGTCTTTTCACACAAAGTATTATTCTTTTGATTTGGTTTTTCTTTTCACACAAAATATTGTTATTCTTTTGATATGATTTTTTTTCAACCATTAAAAAAATGTAAAAACCACTGTTACATTCTCACAAGCCACAGGAATGCAGCGTGGCTGGATTTGGCTCACAACATAGCTGACCAACATAACAGTGGCATTACCCACTTAACTGCCTGTTGGTTCTCAGAGTCCCCACAAATTTCTGCTTTAGGATAAACAACAGAGTTCCTTGAAGCATCACTCCTTTAAAGTGGGCTGAAGGTTAAGCTTCCTCAGGATACTGGGCCTCAGAGAAGGGTGGGCCATCCAGTGGAGCCTCCCCACCCAGCAAGAGCAATCCTCCTTTGGCCTCAAAACTTGGCCTAGTGAAATCCTCCCCACAGCCCCCTTCACTTAGAAACTTCAGCGTCTCCACTGCCCTGACCAGCTCCTGTTTCAGCCAGCACCCAGACTTCTACAGCATGCCCACACCACCATCAGCTGATTGCTTTCTCCAGAGTGGCCTAGGCTCACCAGCACCCCTGTCGTGTCCTGCAGCGGGCTTCACTGCTGTTGGATGTGTTGAACCACACTTCTACCTGTGAAACCTAAATCTTCTTCATACTTGTTCTTCCTGAGAACTGTCTTGCATTCTGGGGTGACATCCAAGAGCTTCCTTACATCTTTTGTCATAGCCAGTAATTCTTATATTGCACTTCCCCAACCTCTAACCTCCTGCTTGGACCTAGGCTGCTCCAGCCACCCCAGGAGAGCAGGAAGGTGTAGCTGGAGGGAACAACCAGCTAGGGTCTTAGTGAGGAAGGTGCAGGATGGAATCCTATAGTATTAAACTCTTCTAAGGTGTGCATACTGATAAGGAGAACTTGGCATAGTAAGATGACACATCTTTGTATCCATTTTAACACCTAATGGGAAGGCAGAACCACTATTTTCCTTTTTTATTTTAAAGAATACTTGCAAATAATGTGAATAATCATAATAGAGGTAACAGCATTAGTGTATAGTATAGTCATTTGATAAGTATTTTACCCGTTTTTCTACCTTCTTAGTGATTAGGATACATATAAAAATAAGTCAAATGTAGTCCTAAGTTAGAAAATTGAGTTTCAGATACTTCTTTTTCTTTCTTCATTAGCAAATACCCTGGAAAAATTAGCAGTAATTTTGTATGTAATAATTAAGGTAAAATTAGCTGCAAATAACAAATCCCCAACTCTCAATTTCTTAACACAATAAGAGTTTGCTTTTCCCTCATGTTTTAGGTGGTTGTTTATATAGTGTGCAGTTTTCTTCCTGTGGTGATTCAGGGATCTGCCGTCCTTCCCCCTGTGACTCTGCCATCACAGTCCTCTTCATTTGACAAGCCATGAGGAAAGAGAGTGGAGAAAACACACTCCTTCTTAACAGTCTTGGCACAGGAATGACACATCAGCTCCATGCTGTGAAATAGGAAGTACACATGTGGGTAGACAGCTAGTCATCCCAGTCCCACAACCAATACAACAACCCCTCCACATGTAACTTATTCAGTCATTCCATGAAAAAGTATGGTTATATCCCTTAGTGTCAAAAAGTCAGAAAGCAAATCCATTATCTAGGCCTAATGCACATTGCGGTTGTTAGATTTACCTTAACAGACAAATTAATGTTAGTCAATTTTCTAATGATATTCTTGTTTAACTTGCTATCTCATACCAGCTCAATACTTCTCTCCTGTTTAACAATCAGAATGGCAGGTAGTTAAGCTGTGCCCCATCTAAGTGTGTTCTCACTATTTGGAGTTTTCAAAATCCAACTAAATTTGGAAAATCAGAAATGCCCCGACTGTATATTTCCTTACTTGATTGCTTGTGGAATACTAAATAAACAATTTTTCATCTTGTCGTATGCTACTTAAAATCACATCTAAAATCTACCTCCACAAAATATACTTGATTTACTTATTTTTAACTTTTGATTTTTTTATTTTCAAGATGTGGGGTACAATTCAGGGTTAGGTGTACAAATATCATTATGCAGGTACTCTTGAAGATGAGGTGTACCCCCTGCTTCCCCAGGCAGATTCCCACGACTGCCAACCCTGTCTGTCCACTCCCTGCCCCGCTGCAGTTTCCTGCTACTGGGAATCCATTTTTTTATAGTATTATGATAGTTGTTCAAGATCCACTTATGAGTGAGAACATATAACACTCAGTTTTTAGTTTCTGTGATAGATCCAGGTTGCTGTGAAGTTCATGATTTTGTTGTTCTTTATGACTGCGTAGTATTCCATCATGTATATGTATATGTACCACATTTTTTTTATCCAGCACCATAGGCAGCACGTTGGTTCCATGTTCTTATATTGTGAACAATGCTGCAATAAACATGTGTGCAGGTATCTTTTTCATAGAGTGATTTGAGTCTTCCAGGTATATTCCCAACAGGGGGATTGTGGGATCATATGGGATTTTTAGATCTTTTAGGAATTACCACACTGTTTTCCATGAGACTGTACTAGTTTACACTCCCACCAACAGTGTAGAACTGTTCCCTTTTCACCACATCCTCTCCAGCATCTGTTGTTTTTTGAGTTATTGATGACGGCCATGCTGATTGGGGTTTGGTGGTATCTCAGTGTCGTTTTAATTTGCATTTCTTTGATGACTAGTGAGACTGAGCGTTTTTTCATGTATTTGTTGGCGGCTCGTATGTCTTCTTTTGAGAACTGTCTATTCATATCTTTTGCCCACATTGTAATGGGACTGTTTTTTTCTGTCAGCACATTTGAGTTCCTCGTAGATCTTAGATGTTAGGCCTTTGTCAGACTTATAGTTGGCAAATATTTTTTTCCCAGTCTGTGGCCTGTCTCTGCTCTCTTGATAGTTTCTTTGGCTTAGCTGAAGCTTGTCGGTTTGATGAGGTCCCAGATGTCTATCTTATCTCTTATGGCATGGACACTTAGGGCTTTGGTCAGGAATCGGTTGCCAGTTCCAATTTCCACAAGGTTGTCTCCTGCATTTTCTAAGTTTCTTATAGTTTGAGATTTTACATTTAGGTCTTTGATTCATTTAGAGTTGATTTTTGTGTATGGTGATATGTAGGGGTCTTGTTTTAATACTCTGCATGTGGTCAGCCAGCTTTTCCAGCACCATTTACTGAATAGGTTCTCCTCTCCCCTGTCGTTGGAGGTGGAGGCTTTGTCAAAGATGAGTTATTTGAGAAATTGAGTTTTGCTTCTAGAATATCCTGTTCCATTGGTGTATATGCCTGTTCTTGTGCCAATACCAGACTGTTCTGATTATTGTAGCTTTATAATAAAGTTTAACGTCTGGGAATGTGATACTTCCTGATTTTTTTTTTTTTTTCCCCTGAGGATTGTTTTGGCAATTCATGGTCATTTATGTTTCCATATGAATTTCTGTTTTTTCGTTTCCAGGTCTGAGAATAATGCTGCTGGAAATTTAATGAGTATTGTGTTAAATCTGTAGATTGCCTTGGGTAGGAAGGACATCTTAACAATGTTGACTCTTCCAATCCATGAGCATGGAATATTTTTCCATGTGCTTGTGTCATCTTTGATTTCCTTGAGCAGTGTTTTGTAGTTTTCATTGTAAAGGTCTTTCACCTTTCTGGTTAAGAAGATGCCAAGGTATCTATTGTGAAAGGGATTGTGCTTTTTATTTTGGTTTCTGTTTGTTTATTGTTGGTGTATAGAAATGCGTCTGTCTTTTGCACATTGATTCTATACCCTGAGACTTTGCCAAAGTCCTTTATCAGTGCATGGAGGTTTTTGACAGATTCTCTTGGGTTTTCAGGGTATAGCATCATGTCATCTGTAAAGAGGGATAACTTGATTTCCTCTTTTCCTATGTGGATACCCCGATTGCCTTCTCTTCTCTGATTCCTCTAGCTAGAACTTCCAAAACTATGTTGAACAGGAGAGGTGAGAGTGGGCATCCTTTTTTTGTTCTGGTTATCAGGGGAAATGACTTCAATTTCTATTTGTTTAGCAGTATGCTGCCTGTGGGTTTCTCAAAGATGGCTCTTACCATTTTGAGGTATATTCCATCTATGCTTAGATGTTTGAAGGTTTTTATCAAGAAGGGATGCTGGATTTTATCAAAAGCTTTTTCTGCATCTAATGATATAATCATGTGGTTTTTGGTTTTACATATGTTGTATTTAATTATGTTTATTGTCTTAGGAATGTTAAACCAGCCTTGCATCCCAGGGATAAAGCCTACTTGGTCATGTTGGATGATTTTTGAGATATGTTGTTGAATCCAATTTGCTAGGATCTTGTTGAGAATTTTAGCATCTATGTTCATCAAGGATATTGTTCTGTAGTTCTCTTTCTTTGTTGAATCTTTACCTGGTTTGGGTATCAGTGTGATAATAGCTTCATAAAATAATTTGGGGAGAGTTCCATCTTTCTCAATTGCCTGGAATACTTTCAATAGGATTGCTATCATTTCCTCCTTGTATGTTTTATAGAATTCTGCTGGAAAGCCACCTCGTCCAGGCCTTTTTTTTTTTTTTTGTAGATAGTTTTCTTATGGTATAGTCAATTTCCTGGATTGTTATTGGCCTATTTAGGGCTTTCTTCTTCTTTCAACTTGGGTAGGTTGTGTGATGTCAGCAAATCCTCCATTTCCTTTAAGTTTTCAAGTTTGTTTCCATATAAGTGTACATAATAGTTTTCTGATAATCTTTTGTATTTCTTCAGGGTCAGTTGTGACTTGATCTTTTGCATTTCTGATTGTGTTTATTTGGGCTTTTTCTCTCTTTTTCTTGGTCAGTCTAGCTAGGGAACCATCAAATCTTGCTTATCCTTTCAAAGAAGCAGTTTTTAGTTTCTTTTTTTTTTCTTTTTTTTTGTATTTTTGTCTTCTATGTCAGAATTTGGGCTTTTTATTTTGGTGATCTGGATTCTTCTGCTGAAGTTAGGGTTTTGGTGGTCTTGCTTTTCCAGCTCCCGTAGGTAACTTCTTAGGCTGTTAACTTGTGATATTTCCATTTTCTTCATATGTGTTCACAGAGATATGAATTTCCCTCTTAGTACTGATTTCATGTCATTCCAGAGGTGTTGGTAAGATGTTTCCTCATTTTTATTTCTTTCCAGGTATTTTGTCATCTCTGTTTTGATTTCCATGTTGACCCTGGAGCTGCTTAGCATCATGGTGTGTAGTGTTCATGGCTTTGTGGGTTTTGGTGTTGATATTTATTTTTATTCCATTGTGATCTGAGATGGTACATGGCAGGATCTTATGAAGTTTGTTTATGCTTGATTTATGGCTGAGGATGTGGTCGATCTTAGAGTACATTCCATGTGCTGATGAGTAGATTGTATATTCTGTGGTTGCTGGGTGGAGTGTTCTGTAGGTACCAGTTAAGTCCATTTGGTCAAGTATGGTCACGTTGTGGTTCCAGATCTCCTGGTTGATTTTTTGTCTTGATGATCTGTCTAGGATTGTGAGTGGGGTATTTAAGTCTCCAATTATGATAGTGTTAGTGTCAATATCTTTTTTAAGTTTACCTAGAAGCTGCTTTATGAAAGTTGGTGCTCCTATGTTGGGTGCATATATGTTTAGGATACATACTTCTTGTTGATGGATTGAACCTTTTATCAACATGTAGTGACCTCCTGTATCTTTTTAAATTTTTGATAGCTTAAAGGGTATTCTGTCTTATATTAAGATCATGACTCCTGCTTTCTTTTGCGTTCTGTTCGCCTGAAATTTTGTTTCCCATCCTCTTACTTTGAGGCTATGTGTGTCCTTTCTGGTGAGATGAGTCTCTTAGAGACAATACATTTTTACCTCGTGACATTTTATCCATTTTGCCATTCTTTGTCTTTTCAGTGGTGCATTTACTCCGTTTACATTCAGGCTAATTATTGAAATGTGAGAGCTTATCCCTGTCTTGAGGTTCTTATAGAGTTTATTGTTGTTGTTGCTGTTGTTTTGTTTTTCTTTTGATTTTTGGGTTGATTCGTGTATATTTTCAATCTTTTTCCTGCATTCTTGTGAAGGGCATGGTTGTTCTTTTTTTTTTTTTTTTCTTTTTCCTTTCTTCTGTGTTTAATACTTTCTTAAGTGTTTCTTATAGAGCTGGTCTGGAGGTAGCTTAAGCTCTTAGGGTTTTAATGTCTGGGAAAGATTTTAATTCCTCATCACGTTTGAAGCTTATCTTAGCTGGGTAGGTAATTCTTAGTTTACATAGCTTATCTTTGAGAACTTTGAAGATTGGGCTCCAAGCTCTCCTAGCCTCAAGTGTTTCTATAGATAAGTCTGCTGCTATTCTAATTGGTCTTCCCCAGTAGGTAGTCTGACCTTTTACTTTTGCTGCCTTTAGGATTTTTTCTTTTATATCTACTTTGTGTAGGTGAATTACTATGTGTCTATGAGTTGGTCTATTCATTTGTCATCTTGCAGGGATTCTTTGAATCTCTTGTGTTTGGATGGTTGTGTCACTGATGAGATGAGGGAAGTTTTCTTGGGTAATTTCATGGAATGTTTGTTCCAGGGTGGTCTCTGTCTCTCTTTCAGCCTCAGGAAGTCCAGTTAATCTTAGGTTCAGCCTTTTGAAATAAAGCTCATCTCTTGAAGATTTTGTTCTGTCTTTTTAAACTTCTTTTCTATGTTTTTGACAGTTTGGATTAGTTCCATATTTTGGTCCTCAAGCTCTGCGATTCTTCTGCTTATCTAATTCTGCTTTCCATGCTTATCAGTTTGTTTGTATTTCATTCACTGTATTCTTTATTGCTGTTATCTCAGTTATCAACTCTTTTATTCTTTCCTCTTGTCTCTTCTTGATTCTATTTTCTCTATTAATGTCTTGATACATGGGTTTGTGGTTTGAGACCAATCATTTTAGGGGCTCTTCAATGTTTGCATTCCGAAGTCTGTATTCTCAGTGGATGACCCCCCAGGGGTCTGTGAGACCCATATTCTTTTTTTAGTTTTCCTTCATTTGTGTAGATTCCTCCCCCCCAACCCCTTTTTTAACCTCTTCTTTACCTCTGTTATTCACGGATGGGGGGTATGTTTTACTTTTGTTTGCTCAATCTCCTATTCTTCCTTATGTGAATCCTCTGGTTTAGTTCAATTCTGAAGCTGGACTGTGGGTGGGGTTTGTACTTTTTGCAGTTTTGAGATTGAATTGAGACGGGGAGCTGTGATTTAGAAAGTATCTGCAGATCCCAGTATTTACTGTCAGGTGTGTGTGCCCCCTGGAGCCCACTTTCCACTGTCTCACAATCTGTCCATGCAGTTGGGGTATAGGTTTGCCCCCTGAAAGCAAAATGAGGTAAGAAAAAAGGAAAAGAATGGAAAAAATAAGGAGGGGGAGCAGAGGAAGGTAGAGAGAGAGAATAAGAGGGAAAACAGACAGGCTTACCAGCTAACAAATGAAAAGAGATACTAACACAGAAAAGGTTAAAAAAACTTAAAACATATAGACAACCATATAAATACTTACAAACTGACAGAAACTGCATTATTGATGTGCTCTCCCTCAAAAGTACCCATACACAAACAGAAAGTCTAAAAAAAAGGAATAAAATAACAGAAAGCATGTATGAAAATGTAACCAAAAACAGATAAAATGGGGGGGGAAGCTAAAACAAAACACATCATAACAACAACAAAAAAAAAAACAAGCAAAACAAACAGAAAAACCAAAACTCACTCTGAGGTGGTTCCTGTAAGTCCAACTTCCTTTCAGCTCTGATCTCCAGCCCCTCCCTTCTGCTCTCAGCCCAGGCTGATAGGATTGCTCTCGGCTTGGAGGAGGGTGTATCAGATCTGGACTTACCCAGTTTGCTGCCTGTCAGGTCTCCCACTCAGATCTGATGTGTTTGTGTCTGATCCAGCATGGGAGAGGGGAATCTCTCTCTCCAAATTTGATGAGATTACCTCTTGGTCCCAGGTTGGAGACTGGGTGGGGCAGTGCAGGTCACTGCCTGGTTCCGGGACAGAGAAAATGGCTCCAGCAGGTGTTTCCTCACCCCTCACTGGTGGTTGGGCTCCACTCCAGCTTTCCTCCACTACTCTTCCCACAGATCTGGGCTGCAACCACTTTGCTGTCACAGGTGATGATGTGAACTGGGCTCCAGGTGATCAGGATCAGCTGAATTTGGCAGGCTTCTCTCAGGTGTGTCCTGAGAGCAGAAGATGATCCCGTACACTGGGGGCTCTAACCTCAGGGTGGTGGGGGTTTGCAGCCACCTCTGGAGGAGAGCCCCAGGTGCATGAACCCGAGTCTCCCCTCAGACGGGCTTTCACCCAGTGGCACACACCCACTCATGCAGAGAGTCTGTGTGGACACTCGCTTTTGCGGAGACTCTCAGTCTGACCTGTCCTGTTGCCATCTTGCCCTGTATCCATAAAATGTGCTTTCATGACCCAAATATTTAGTTGCAATTTTCCTCATTTATGTGTTTTCTAAGACTCTTAAGCTAAATTGTATAGTCAAGACAATAATAGGAAAATTTAAAAAGTAAATTGACATCATTTTGACTGGATGTCCTAAGATTCCTTCCTGACATAAGAATTATGTGTTTCTGAGAATTTTTCTTTGTTCGAGTCTCTCCATATTTGCCATCACAGGCTAAAAGAAAAAACAAAAAAAGCATCAGGCTTTCATTACCTCGAGGTCATCATCAAAATGGGATAGTTTGATTTTAAACAAGTACATGATGAGAAAATTTGGGATAACTTTTTAGATTAGGTCCTAAAAATTCAAATTCCAGAATTTTCATTGTGATACAAATGTATGCAACAAGCGAGTGCTACAACCTATCACCAAATCCCTGTCTTTTGAATGTTATGTGTCTGTCTGTGGTGGTGGTTTGGGGTGGGAGTTGGGGGATTTGTATGTGCATACATATCTGTGAAACAAAGGAATGCATTTTTACGTGTCCACATCTCTTCCAGGTTTGAAATGATATTTAATTTATGTAGTAATTATCTGTAATATAAATTTTTATAGTTGTAGTCATGTTTTCATTAGTATTTAGATATTTTAATGATACAGTATTCAGCAGTTTGTGCTCAGTAATTTTTATGTAATGTTCCCCAAGTACACAAGACTATAGAGCAGGACATAACTTACATCTGTGACCTAATATATGGCCTAAGGAAAACACACATTTCGCTTAGATCTCCTGGATGCCTCTTCATGGATCTAGTTCCTTCCACAGCACCCCACCCACTTACTACCAAACTAAATATCATTACACTTCTATACACACAAACATATATCTCCATAAATGGTATTTATTTTTTGAACGTGCTTTAAGACATTTATGCAAATGTAATGTTTTCCGTGAATCTTTATACAATTTGTTTTTCTCTTCAGTATTGTTCATATTTTTCCATGTTGATATATGTAGTTCTAGCTTATCTAAAGTTCTGGATAGAATTTCATTCTAATACTATTCCAAATTATATTTATCCCTTCTTTCAAGGAAAGTGTAGGTTGTTTGCTTTCCTAAATGTATTTATTTTTACTCATTATTATTTTGCTATTAAAAATAATTGCCTCAGTCAACATTCTTATCCATGTTGTATCAGTTTCCTGTTCTGCCATAATAAATGACCACAAGCTGGTAGGTTTACAGCCACAGACATTTATTTTCAGGTAGTCATGGAGGCCAGAAGTCAGAAGTCAAGGCGAGTCAGGGCTGCACTTCCTCCAGTGGCCCCAGGGAAAGGTCCTTCCTGCCCCCAGCAGTGCTGGTGCCTCCAGGCATCCTTGGCTTGTGGCTGCATCACTTCAGTGTCTGCTTCTGTGGCCACATGGCCTTCTCTCTTCTCTCTGTCTTGTCTTCTGCCTCTTTTAAGGACACTTATCATTGGATTTAGGACCCACCGGGTAACCAAGGATGAGCTCATCTTGAGGTCCCTAAATTAATTACATTGGCAGAAACCCTTCCAAATGGGTCACATTCCCAGAGTCCAGGTGGGTATGTGTTTTTTAAGGGTGCTATTCACTACTCATGTGCTTGGTAAGGACACCCATGAATGTTTCCCTGAGTTATGTCCCCAGGGTAAATTGCTGTATCTCGAGTATTGCATATCCCTGCTACCACAGCGCAGCCAGCCAGTTCTCCGTGGCAGCTGTGCTGACTGATGCTCCCTCTGGCGGGAGACCTCCTTTTGTGCCACATCCCTGCACACACTTACTGGCAAATTTTTATTTTATTATTTTTATCTGAAGGATAAGAAATGGTAACTGCCGGGCTCGGTGGCTCAGCCTGTAATCCCGTGCCTTTGGGAGGCTGGGGTGAGTGGATTGCCTAAGCCTGCAGTTTCGAGACCCGCCTAGGCAACTTGGTGAGACCTCATCTCTACAATAAATCAAAAAATTAGCCGGGCGGTAGCGCACGCCTGTAGTTCCAGCTACTTGGAAGGCTGAGGCGGAAGGATCGCCAGGGCACAGCAGGTTGAGGCTGCGGTGGCCGGGAGCAGCCACTGCACTCCAGTCTGAGCGACAGAGTGAGACTCCAACTCAAAAAAAAAGAAATGGTAACTCCTTATGGTCTTGCTTTGTACTTCCCAGATTTCCAGGTAATTTGACAAATTTCTCATCTATTTACGGGCCATGGATATTTCTTCTGTGAATTAACTAATTGCATATTTTGCTCGGTTTTCAGTTTTATTTGCCTTTTGTTGATGTTTAGAAAATCTTTATGTATTTTCTAGCCTAAATCTCTGTAGTTTACATATATGTCAAATATCTTATAGTCGTAACAATAAACCTACCTTAGCCAAAAGAATATGAGTATGTTTGTTTTATGAGAACCTCTACAGTTAATACAATGGAAATCATGAGTTGTAAAAAAGAAAAGGAAAAACAAAAACCTTACAGTCTGTGGCTTATTTTTTTTTTTAACATATTTTTTATTTTAAAATTGTTGGGTACAGTTAGGGTTAGGTATACAAATATGCATTGTGCAGGTACCCTTGTTGATGAGTCCCCAGACAAATACTGACTACCATTAATCCCACCTCCCTGCCTCCCCTCATAGTCCCCAGACAAATATTGACTACCATTAATCCCACCTCCCTGCCCCCCCCATAGTTTCCTGCCACTGTCCATCCTTGTCTTATAGTAGTCCAATAGTTGTTCAAGGTCCACTTGTGAGTGAGAACATGTGATACTCAGATCTTTGTTTCTATGTGAGATCACTCAGTATTATAAACTCTAATTCCATCCAGGTTGATGCGAAATTCATGATTTTTTTATGGCTGCGTAATATTCCATTGTGTATATGTATGTGGCTTATTTTTTAAATGTTTGTTGGTAAATCTTGTTAACAATGTAGTTAAGTAAGTTTATAGTTTCCCTTTATGGAATTCCTTCCTTCTACCTTCTTTTTTATGGAATTCCTTTTACTTCCAAATCAAAGATATTCTTTATTCTTTGTTCTAAAAGTATTCGACTTTTAATATTTAGACCTTAAATGCATTGACATTTTTGCGTATCATTAAGTGTCCTGGCTTGTTCAGTAAATCCTGTTGCATATTTTTATTATAATTGTTTTCTACCTCACATTCTATACCAATATAAGTTTAAGTCGGGTACAATAATGACCGAATCATTTTTTTAATGTAGGTCTTTTTTCTTTATTTGTTTTGTTTTGAGACAGGATCTCATTCTTTAGCCCAGGCTGGAGTGAGATGGCACAATCAGAGCTCACCGCAGCCTTGACCTCCTGGGCTCAAGTGGTCCTCCCACCTCAGCCTCTCCAGTAGCTGGGACTACAAGTATGTGCCACTATGCCTAGCTAAATTTTTTTGTGTGTGTGGAGATGAGTTTTCGCTGTATTGCCCAGACTAGTCTCATCTCAAACTCCTGGGCTCAAGAGATTTTCCTTCCTTGGCCTTCCAAAGTGCTGAGATTGCAGTCATGAGCCACTGTGCTTGGCCTAAATGGAGGCCTTTATTACTGAAAATAGAAAAATGAGTATAGTAGAAAACCCAGAGAGGTATTGCCATACAAGCAACAAAAATGCTGAAAACTCTAAGTAAAATGTAAAATCAGGAAGCCAAGCTGGAGAATTACAACATGACTACAATTAGAGACAAAAGGAATATGATACCAGAAGACAGCCCCTCCCCCCAAAAATTTAAAAATAGTATAGAAAACCAACCAGAAGACAAAATCTCTAGCATTCAGTAATTTCAAATAAAAATGTTACATCCAGTCTTTGTCTTTCTGATGTGCCTGTTCTACCTTTGTCAGCCTCCCCAGAAATAGTAGAACTTTTATTTTTGGTAATACCCAGTGTTCGTAAACATGGAGGATATATTTGGAAAGTATTTTAATAATGTAATTAAAAAACTCTACAATTTTGAATTTTTTGTTCATCAATTTCAACTCCTAAGATTCTACTCAAGATAATCGCTATTCAACAGTATATGTCAGTATAACAGTACAAATCAATAGATACTATGTCTGTCTATAGACATCCACACTATATATATATATGCACACACACATATAGATATAGTAGCTATAGAAGCTAAAAATTGAAACATGTTTAGCAATAAGAAATAAATGAAGTGTTCACTAAAATGTAGATGATAGTGTTGGTGGACATTAATAATAAGAATGTCTTTTTCTCTTTAATGTTCGCATATCTGTGCTTTCTCCTATATTTTTACAATGTAAGTACACTGTAAAAATAAAGGATAAGTATGTTGTACAAATAATTATACAAGCACATTAATTTCTGATCACTTAAAAATGTAGAAATATTATTGCCTTACTTGGGTCTTTTGCACTATGAATTTATTTTTAATTTCTCTAATTCCAGGTTATAATTTGATTTTTCACATTTTAAATCTGTGAATTTGGCGTTTATCCTTATGTAGTATGAAGCTGTAGATTAATTTTTATTGTTTTATTTTTCCCCAAAATACCATTATCTATTAAGAAATATATCGTTTCAACATAGACTTGAGGTGCTATACTTATCATATGCTATTTTTTTGTTTAAGGTTTTATTTTTTTTTTAATTTGTATTTTAAAGATGTGGGGTACAATTCAGGATCAAGTATACAAATGATCATTGAACAGGTAATGTTTGGGCCTCACTTTGGTCCCCACTTCACTTGGTTTGAGATCAGTTACCCTTTTTGATGAAGTGTTGCCCCCACCCCCAGCAGTTTCTCACTACTGCCAATTCCTTTCTTACAGTGTTATGATAATTGTTCAGGATCTTGTGAGAACATAGGTACTCAGTTCTTTGTTTCTGTGATAGATCACTGAATATGATAGGTTCTAAGTCCACCCAATTTGCTGTGAAGTTTGTAATTTTGTCCTTTATAACTGCATAATATTCCATTGTATATATGTACCACATTTTTTTTTTTTTTTAGTCCAGTTCACTTTTGATGGGCAGCATGGTAAGTTCTGTGTTTTTACCGTTGTGAATAATGCTGCAGTAAACATGTGTATGCCGATATCTTTTTCATACAGTGATTTGAATTCCTCTGGGGATATTCCCGGAATGGAGATTGCTGGGTCATATGGAAGGTCAATTTTTAGATCTTTTAGGAATCGCCACCCTGTTTTCCAAAGGTTGTACCAGTTTACAATCCTATCAAGTGTTGAATTGTTCCCTTTTTTCCACATCTTTGCCAGCATCTGTTGTTTTATGAGTTACTGATGATGGCCTTCCTAACTGGAGTTAGGTGGTACTTTGGTGTAGTTTTAATTTGCATTTCTTTGTTGATTAGTGAGGCTGAGCATTTTTTCATGTATTTGTTGGCTGCTCATATGTCTTCTTTTGAGAAGTGTCTATTCTGATCTTTTGCCCACTTTTTAATAGGGCTTTTTTGAAAATTTATTTATTTTTTTAAGCACATTTGAGTTCCTTGTACATCGTGGATTGTCAGACATACAGTTGGCAAATATTTTCCTGTTCTGTGGACTGTCTCCCCACTTTCCTGATGGTTTCTTTTGTTTTCAAGAAGCTTTTCAATCTGATGAGGTCCCGCTTGTCTGTCTTCTCTCTTATGGAATGGGCATTTGGAGTTTTGATCAGGAATTGGTTGCCAGTTCCAATTTCCATAAGGATGTCTCCTGAAATTTCTGAGGTTTTATGTGTAGGTCTTTGATCCATTTAGAGTTGCTTTTTGTGTACGGTGATAGGTAGAGAACTTGCTTTCATCTTCTGCATGTGGTCAGCCAGTTTTCCCAACACCATTTACTGAATAAGTTCTTCTGTCCCCAGTGGCTTTGTCAAAGATGAGTTGGTTGAGAAGTTGAGGTTTTGCTTCTGGAATCTCTATCCCGGTCTATATGCCTGTTCTTGTACCAGTACCAGGCTGTTTTGATTATTGTAGCCTTACAATAAAGCCTAAATCTGTAAGAGTGACACCTCCTGCTTTGTTTCTTTTGCTGAGGATTGTTTTGAATATTCGTGGTCGTTTATGTTTCCATATGAATTTCTGTATTGTTATTTCCAGGGTCTGAGAAGAATGATTCTGGTAACTTAATGGATATTACATTAAATCTGTAGATTGCCTTGGATAGGGTGGTCATCTTAACAATGTTGGTTCTTCCAATCCATGAGCATAGAATATTTTCCCACTTGTTTGTGTAATCTTTGATTTCTTTGTGCAGTGTTTTGTAGTTTTTGTTGTAAAGGTCTTTCACTTCTCTGGTTAAGAAAGATGCCAAAGTATTTCATTTTTTGGTAGGTATTTGTATTTCGTTTTTTTTGGCTATTGTGAATGGAATTGTGCTTTTTATTTAGTTTTCTGCCTGTTTGTTGTTGATATGTAAGAAGGTGACTCTTTTGCATGTTGATTTTGTTTATTTATTTTTTGAGTTGGAGTCTCACTCTATCGCCCAGACTGGAGTGCAGTGGCCACTCCCGGCCACCGCAGCCTCGACTTTCTGGGCTCTGGCAATCCTTCCGCCTCAGCCTTCCAAGTAGCTGGAACTACAGGCGTGTGCTACAACTCCTGGCTAAGTTTTTTATTTATTTTAGAGATGAGGTCTCACCAAGTTGCCCAGGCAGGTCTTGAACCCACGGGCTCAGGCAGTTCACTCACCTCAGCCTCCCAAGGCGCAGGATTACAGGCTGAGCCACCAAGCCTGGCTTGATTGTTGATTTTGTACCCTGAGACTTTCTGCCAAAGTCCTTTATCAGTTCAAGAAGATTTTTGACAGATTCTCTTGGATTTTCAAGGCATGGAATCATATCAGTAAAGAGGGGTAACTTGACTTCCTTTTTTTCCTATTTTAATGCCCCTCATTTCCTTCTCTTGTTTGATCACTCTAGCAAGACTTCTAACGCTATGCTGAAGAGGTGGGGTGAAAGTGGGGTGCCTTGTCTTGTTCCCGTTTTCAGAGGAAATGCTTCCAATTTTTGTCCATTGAGCAATATCTTGCCTGTGGGTTTATTGTAGATGGCTCTTAGTATTTTGAGGTGTATTCTCTCTATACCTAGATGTTCAAAGGTTTTTATCAAGAAGGGTTGTTGGATTTTATTGAAAGCTCTTTCAGCAGCTAATGGTATAATTATGTGATTACTATTTTTACATCTATTGATGTATTTAATTACATTTATGGTCTTGCAGATGTTAAACCAGCCCTGTATCCCAGGGATGATGCCTACATGGTTATGATGGATGATTTTTCAGATGTGATGTTGGATCCAATTTTCTAGAATCTTTTTGAGTATTTTTGCATCCATGTTCTTCAGGGATACTAGCCTGTAGCTCTCTTTCTTTTTTGGATCTTTACCTGGTTTGGGTATCAGTGTGATGTTAGTTTCGTAAAATGATTTGGGGAGAGTTTCATCTTTCTCAATTGTTTGAAATACTTTCAATAGGATTGTTATTACCTCCTCTTTATATGTTTTGTAGAATTCTGCTGGAAAGCCATCTGATCTAGGAATTTTTTATGTAGTTTTCTTATTATGGAGTCAGTTTCCTGGGCGTTATTGGCCTATTTACTATCTCAGCTTCTCTTTTTTCAACCTTGGGAAGTTGTGTGGTATCAGAAAGTTCATTTTATTTAGGTTTTCGAGTTTGTTTCCATACAGGTATGCATAGTAATCTCTGGTAATTTTTTGTGTTTCTTCAGGATCAATTGTAATTTGGTCTTTTGCATTTCTGCGTTTGTTTATTTGGGCTTTTTTTCTCTTTTTCTTGGTCAGTCTGGCTAGGGGTTTGTCAATCTTGTTTATTCTTTCAAAGAAACAGCTTATTGTTTTTTTAAATTTTTTTCTATGATATCTTTGTCTTCCATATCCTATATTTGGGCTTTTACTTTCATGATCTGGATTCTTCTGCTTTAGTTAGGGTTTTGGTGGTCTTGTTTTTTCAGCTCCCTTAGGTAACTTGTTAGGCTGTTAACCTTCCATTTTCTTGATGTGTGTCCATGAAGAAATGAATTCCCCTCTAAGTAATGCTTTCAGAACATCCCCAAGGTTTTGGTAAGATGTGTCTTTATTTTCACTAGTTTCCAGAAATCTTTTAATTTCTCCTTTGATTTCCTTTTGACCCAGGAGTTGTTCAGCATCAAGCTGTTTATCGTCCATGCTTTTGTGGGTTTTGGGGTAGCTTGCTCTTGGAATCTGTTCCTTGTAGTGATGAATAGAATGTATATTCTGTGATTGTTGGTGGAGTGCTCTTTGTATATCTATTAAAGTCCATTTGGTCAAGCATCAAGTTGAGGTTCTGAATCTCCTTGTTGATTTTTTGCCTCAGTGATCTATCTAGGGTTGTTAGTAGGGTATTTAAGTTCCCAGCTATGATAGTGTTAGAGCCAATATCTTTTTTTAGTTTGCTTAGAAGCTGCTTTATAAAGGTTGGTGCTCCTGTGTTTGGTGCATATATGTTTAGGATGGCTATTTCTTCCTGAAAGACCGAACCTTTTAATATTATGTGATGACCTTCTGTATCTTTTTAAATTTTAGGTACCTTAAAGGATATTTTGTGTGATATTAAGGTCATAGCTCCTGCTTTCTTTTGTGTCCTGTTCACCTGAAAATTTGTTGTCATCCTCTTACTTTGAGTCTGTGAGAGTCTATTTTGGTGAGATGAGTCTCCTGTAGACAGCATTCTTGTATCATTTTTTTAAATCCAGTTTTCTACTTGTTATCTTTACATTGGTGCATTTAGTCCATTCACATTCCGGCTAATTATTGAGATGAGAGTTTATTCCTGTCATGATACTCTTATAGGGTTTGTTGTTGTTGTTTGTTTGTTTGTTTTTGGTTTTCTTGTGATTTGTGGGTTGATATACATGTGTGTTTTTAATTTGTGCTGCATTCTTGAGAAGAGTGTGGTCATTCTTTTTTTGTTTCTTATGTGTTTAATACTTTCTTAACTATTTCTTGTAGAGCTGGTCTGGTGGCGGCATAACCTCTTAGAGATTGAATGTCTGGGAAGGATTTGAATTCTCCATTGCTGATGGAGCTTAGTGTCACTGGGTAGGAAATTCTTGGTTGTGATTGTTTAAATTTGAAAACTTTGAAGACTGGGCTCCAGTCTCTTCTAGCCTGTAGTGTTTCTGTAGGTTAGTCTGCTGCTATTCTAATTGGTCTTCCCCAGCAAGTGGTCTGACCTTTTTCTCTTGCTGTCCTTAGAATGTTTTCTTTTATACCTACTTTGTGTTAACAAGTTACTATGTGTCTAGGAGTTGGTCTTCTATTTGACATCTTGCAGGCATTCTCTGAATTTGTGTTTGGTCATGTTTCTGATGAGATGAGGGAAGTTTTCTTGGATAATTTCATGGAATGTTTATTCCAGGTGGTCTCTGTTTCTCTGCCTCTAGAATGCTAATTAATCATAGGTTCAGCCTCTTGATATAATCATGCATCTCTTGAAGGCTTTGTTATATCTGTTAAACTTTCTTTTCTGTGTTTTTTAGAGTTTGTGTTAGTTCCCTGTTTTTGTACTCAAGCTCTGAGATTCTTTCTTTGGCTTGGTTAATTTTGCTTTCCATGATTGTCAGTTGTTAATTATTTCATTTACTGTATTCTTTATTGCTTTCATCTCAGTTATCAACTTCATTTTTTCCTCTTGTCTCTCCTTATTTCTATTCATTCTTTCTATTAATATCTTAATCTCCGAGTTTGTGGTTCGAGACCGTTTGTACTGACTACTCTTCATCGTTTGAGTTCCAAAGTCAGTATGCTCAGTCTTCCCAGGGATCTGTATGGTACCTGTGTTCTTCCTTTGATTCTTCTTCATTTGTAATGGTTTTCCTCCCCTTTTGTCTTGTTTCTTTAATTCCATTACTCAGTGATGGGGGGATAGCTTTCACTTCTGTTTGCTCAATATGCTTATTCTTCCTTATGTAGATCCTCTGCATTTGTTCAGTTTTGAAGCCAGACTGAGGACAGAGGGCTGTGCTTTTTGTAATTTTGAGATTTGATTAAGGTGTGGTGGGGGGAACTGTGGTTCAGAAGCTATCTGCAGATTAGTAACCACTGACAGATGTGTGGTGTGTCGTCGTCGTGTCGTTTCCCCCCCCAACCCACTTCCCACCACCTTACAATCTGTCCGTGCAGTAGGGGTATATGTATGCCCCCAAAAGCAAAATGAGATAAGAAAAAGGAAAAGAACAGAAAAGGGAGATGAAGAGAGTGGAGAAGGAGAAGAAAAAGGGGCTCACCAACTAACAAATAAAGAAACAAAAACATATAAGGAAGCAAACATACAAACAAAAAAAAACCTGGTGATGCACTTGCTCCCAAACATATCCATACACAAAAAGAAAAACTAAGAAACACCAAAAGACAAAAACAAAGCAAGCACTAAAACCTAAATTAAAACAGAGGAGAAAAAGAGTGTTCTCTCTG
Organism: Carlito syrichta; assembly: GCF_000164805.1. Taxonomy (NCBI): domain Eukaryota; kingdom Metazoa; phylum Chordata; class Mammalia; order Primates; family Tarsiidae; genus Carlito; species Carlito syrichta. Next base: position 579,417 of record NW_007081509.1, read on the forward strand.
TGGTCATTTCTGGAACCTGAGGTTCCTTTCCCAAGCATCACTGCTGCTTCTGGCCACCACTGTGGTAGGGAACGATCTGGTCTCCAGCCCCTCCCCTCTGCTCTTGGCACAGGCTAATAGGGTTGTTCTTAGTGTGGATCAGACACCCCATGGATTGCTATGGGAGGAAACTGAATCAGATCCGGACTCACCCAACTCATCCCCTCCTGGTGCTGCCACCAAGCCCCCTACTCAGAAGAGATGTGTCTGTGCCTGATCCAGCATGGAGGTAGGGCATCCACTTCTCTGTGTCTACTCCTGAAGTTTCCTCTCTGGGTTAGTGGTGGTCAATCCAAGAGGGGTGCAGAGATCACCTCTGGGTCCCAGATTGGAGGCTGAACAGAGTTACACGAGCCATTGCAGGTCTCTGCCCGGTCCTGGGACAGAGAAAATGGTATGTCAGTGTCTCCTCATTGGTGGTGGGGCTCAGCTCCAGATTTCCTCACCCTGCCCTCTCCATGGTTCCCTCTGCCAGCACTCGGCCCACTGCTTTGGGTGGTAACGTGGGCAGGTACCATGTGCTGAAGAGCAGCTGACCTCCCCAGCTTCCTCCCGAGAGATGCCTGAGGATGGCTGACAGTCCTGCCCCCAGGATCTCCTAGCTCAGGGCAGTGGTGGGTTGCAGCCACCTCTGGAGCGGAACCTCAGATCTCCCCTCAGACAGACTTTTACTCACCCAGCTGCACTCACCCACCCATGTAGACTGTCTCTATGGACTCTTGCCCTTGCAGATACTTTCTCGCCTTGCAGATACTTTTCCCACTAGTTTCGTTGCCATCTTGCCTCTATCATATGCTATTTTTATCATAATTCCTTAACATATTTTGTCCTCGCTCTTGCTTATTTTTTTTCTTGGAACTTGAGAATTACATTTTTTAGTTAAAAGAAGCTTTTAAGACTTAAAAGAGAAGATGAATTTGATTTTATTAAGAGAAAAAGGTAGAAAAAAATACCACAAGAAAATTCAAAAGAAAAATGACAACAAGGAGTCAATATTTATAACTCATAGTCCTTAAAAAGGTCAATTCCCTTAATGAGAAACAGAGAAATACATCCTGTAAGTGGACAAGCCATGAAAAACATCTGACCAATAGAAATACAGCCAACATTACTCACAAAAGGACAAACGGAAAGCTTCTGACCTTGGCAAAGAAATTAGTACTGAATTGCCACTTGCTGTAACCAACTAGAAAACTGAGCACATTTATGTGAAGCCTCTGTTTTCACATATGGAACATATCAGATCCATGAGAGGAGAGGAGCAGGAGGTGAACTCCATGTATGCTGATTTTCTGCCTGGAGCACTTTCCAAGCTGCAGTGCTAGAAGTGGGATACTCAGAGCCTGGGCTCCCAATGAATAGAAGGACAGAAGTTGAGTTTGGAGAGACTGCAGCAACTGGAATTTGCAAGCAGGTTACTGGAAATGAGAGAGTGATGAGGGAAAGAGCTCCAGAAACCTGCAAAAGAATTCCCTGGTGTCTTTGAGTGAATGTTAAGCACTGTAAGTGCAAGGTGAAACTTTCAAGGCAGGGCAACAACAGCTTCCATGAAGCTTTAACATGAACAAATTCTCAGTGCTTACATGGGGTTGGGGATAGCATTTCTGACCAACCACATGGAAAGAGCTTATTAATCACCCAGGGTACTGAGGAAAGGGCCCTGAAGGGGTCACACCCCAACCGTAGGGCTAAAATAGTACTAAAGATGCTCTACACTCATGAAAAACAAGCCTTGAAATGATCAAGTTGATCTGCAAGTAACTCACTGCCTGCCAACACAGCATCAATACTTTTCAGAGGAGACTGCAAGATAAAGGCACTCAACACGGTAATGTTCACAATACTGTGTCTATCAACCATCACATTTTGCTGGAAATGAGTAGAAACAGGAAAACAACCCATAACTAGGAGAAGAATCAACCAAAAACAAACCCAGAAATGACAAAGATGATACAATTATCAGACAAGGATTTAAAGCACCTATTTAAAATATGCTCAAGGATTTAAAAGTCAATATAAACATACATAATGAGGGACAGAGATGGAATGTATGAAAAACAACCAATTGGAACATTCAGCACTGAAAGCACTATATATATTTACATATATGTGCGTGTATATATACACACACACATAAACATATGTATGTATATATACATATACATATGTATGAATATACATATATATGTATACATATATACATATGTATATATATGTACACACACGTGTGTGTGTATTTAATTCTTTTTATTTTATTTTAAAGATGTGGGATACAATTCAGGGTTAGGTATACAAATGCTCATTATGGAGGTGCCCTTGTTGATGAAGTCTGCCTCTCCCTCCCCTGGCAGTTTCCCTCATATATGTGTGTGTGTATTTAATTCTTTTTATTTAATTTTAAAGATTGTTGGGAGCCAACATCTATAGCTACATGGCTGAGGCCTGTAAAGGCCCATCTGAAAGATCGCCTCTGACATAGGATATCAGTTATACCTATGATATTGGCGTGTGATTGGTGACCAGTGTGCATACTTGGCAGTAAAACTTATAAGTGAATCTCAGTACACTTGATGGAAGGTGCATGGCGGAATTGTTTCTCTGTCTTTCTAAGTTTTGCTTCTTTCTAGATATTTTTTAACTTCTATTTCCTGGTAGACTGGGTAGATCAGCTCTTGTTCCCGAAAGCTGTTTCCCCTAGGGCTAAGATTAGAAACTAAATTACCATGATAGTTTTGTCGCCCTGCCCCTAGCCAGGCAGAACGTTTACTTTTGTTTCGTTAATTACTGAAACTGTCTGCTTCAGCCCATGGCTGCCATCTTGGCAGCCCTGCATTTCCTTGTTCAAGAGTGTGACAGCTACTATTTGATTTTTAGAGTAGACTTGTTAGGATAAAATATATACATATATACTCATAGTTGCGTAAATCTATGCTTGCTGTTTTGTTTCCTTTTGCTACATTATTCAAATATAATAATCACTATACGATTTATAAAAGAATTAATGATGAGGTATTAGCTTAATAGGATATAGCATAGTATTAAAGTCCAATCACTAGATCATATAAAAATTAAAGTTTAGACATATGAAACATATGAATTATAGTAAAGTTTTGTAGTTTAAGAATAAGTTTTAACTGAGTTATAAGGCATTACGTTAAATCATAATAGGTTAATAGTATAACTGACAGTTAAGTCATTTAACTAAACTTATAGATTATAGTATAGTGTTGAGTTGATAATATTAATCGTTAAAAATATTGGGAATCAGTGAACTTGGATTGAACCTAGAGTTAACTTAGAAAAGTTTTTTGTATTAATCAGGGTATAGAGCAAAGAGTATAATATAAATGATTCATTGAACATTATGGAAAACACTTTGAATGATTTGTATTGGAATTGTGCACCTGTGACCTTAATGTAAGCACGGCAGGCATCATGGAATTTGAATTGTTTGCTTGGAAATTGCAGATCTCGTAGTGGTCTTGTGATGCATAGTTTGTAAAGCACGAAACTTGTACGCCCCCAGTGAGTGATTATCACACTGCTGGAGGGTATAGAAAATGGTATATAAGTTGGAAAAGGTTTGAATAAGATCGGCTCCAGTCCTGATCAGACTGTTCCCAGAAGAACTGCCTCCGAGTGGTCTTCTCGCTGTCCAGATTCTCTGGTGCGGGTCCTAACCCACCCTTGGTCAGTGCTGGTCACCGACAAAAGATGTGGGGTACAATTCAGGGTTAGGTATACAAATGTTCATTATGGAGGTGCCCTTGTTGATGAAGTGTGCCTCTCCCTCCCCTGGCAGTTTCCCTCAACTATAAATCCCAGCCCCCCACTCCTGGCAGTTTCCCCCTACTGCCAATCCCTTTCTTACAGTATTATGATAATTATTAAAGGTCTGCTTATGAGTGAGAACTTATGGTAGGTTGTTCTTTGTTTCTGTGATAGATCACTGAGTATGAGAGGTTCTAAATCCACCCAAGTTGCTGAAAGTTCATATGTTTGTCCTTCTTTATGGGTGTATAATATTCCATTGTGTATATTTACATTTTTTTAATCCAGTGCAGCTTCAATGGGCAGCATGGTTGGTTCCATGTTTTTGCTATTGTGAATAGAGCCGCAGCAAATATGCGTGTGCAGGCTTCTTTTTGGTAGAATGACTTGAGTTCTTCCGGGTATATTCCCAATAGGGGGATTGCTAGGTCATATGGGGGGTCAATTTCTGGTTCTTTCACACTCTTCCAAAGAGTTTGCACTAGTTTGCATTCCCACCAGCAGTGTAGAAGCGTTTTTTAATCCAGTGCAGCTTCAATGGGCAGCATGGTTGGTTCCATGTTTTTGCTATTGTGAATAGAGCTGCAGCAAACATGCGTGTGCAGGCTTCTTTTTGGTAGAATGATTTGAGTTCTTCGGGTATATTCCCAATAGGGGGATTACTGGGTCTTATGGAGGGTCAATTTCTGGTCAATTTCACACTCTTCCAAAGAGGTTGCACTAGTTTGCATTCCCACCAGCAGTGTAGAAGTGTTCCTTTTTCTCCACATCCTCCCCAGCATCTGTTGTTTGTTTTGTTAATGAGGGTCATTCTTACTGGGGTTAGGTGGTATCTCAATGTGGTTTTGACTTGCATTTCTCTGATGATGAGTGAGGCTCAACACTTTTTCATGTGTCTGTTGGCTGCCCGTATATCTTCTTTTGAGACGTGTCTATTCATGTATTTTGCTCACTTTTTAATGAGGCTGTTTGTTTTTTTTCCTTTTGGCACATTTGATTTCCTTGTACATCCTAGATGATAGGCCTTTGTCAGATAAACAGTTGGTAATTTTTTTTCCCATTCTGTGGGCAGTCTCCCTGCTCTCCTGACAGTTTCTTTTACTTTGTTGCAGCTTGTCAGTTTGATGAGGTCCCACTTGTCTATCTTACTACCTCTTATGGCATGGACACTTGGGGTTCTGATCAGGAGTTGGTTGCTAGTTCCAATTTCCATTGGAAGTTGCCAGTTTCAATTTCCATTCCAGTTCCAATTTCCTGCCTTTTCTAAGGTTCTTATAGTTGGAGGTTTTATGTTTAGGTCTTTGGTTCATTTAGAGTTAATTTTTGTGTATGTTGATAGGAAGGGGTCCTGTTTCAATCTTCTGCATGTGATCAGCCAGTTTTCACAGGTACCATTTACTGAAGAAAACACTGTATTTGGAATGAAACATTCATTTGGTGATCTGAATAGAAGATTTTAAAAAACAATGAACTTGAAGTTACAGCAACTGAAAATAGCAAAAGAGAAGAATGAAACATAGCTGGGAAGAAAAAAAAAAACCCTCAGTGTTATGTGCAGAAAAACCAGCAAGTAATCAAACATATATGGGATATAAGCACCAAAATCAGAAAGCAAAGTTTAAATGTATTTTTTAAAATAGCACCCCCAAAACTTCAACAAACACCTTTAAGGAAATGAATGATAAGGTGAATCATATACTTGGAAAATATGTTAAAAATGTATATATTTAAAGAGGTTGATGTATTCATGATATGTAAAGAGATTTTCCAAATAAATTAATAAAAGACAAATGCAATTTTAAAAATTGACAAAAGATTTGAACAGATACTGTGAGATATAGAAATAAACATAGGAAAGTATTAAACATTATTAGCCATCTGAGAAATGGGAAATCCATGATGAAATGCCAGTATGTACACATTAAAATAACTAAAATTTTAAAAGCTGGTCATTCTGTATGTTGGTGAGGAAATAGAATACCCAGAACTCTCATAAATTTTAGATACTGATGGGAGTCTAAAATGGCACGATGACAGATAACTCTGGTGGCTTACATAGTTAAACACACACCACATAACTAGTGATGCCTATCCTAGGTAATTACCCAATAGAAATAAAAGATTTGTCCACAAAGACTTATACAGGAATACTTATAGCAGTTTTATTTGGAATAGCCAAAACCTAGAAACAAATCTTGGTGCATCCACATGATAGACTACCACGTGATAACCGACAGGGAAGAACTGATGCAGGCAGCAACATGAGTAAGTCTCAGCAATTTCGTGGTAGTGAAATAACCAAGACAGAAAAGAATACACACTATATTTACATAAAATCCTGGCACAGACAAAACCAATATATAGGAACAGAAATCAAATTGGCATTTACAGGAGGTGGGGGCTGGGATTGAACATAGAGGGGTGTGGATGAAAAATGGCCATGGGCACTGCAGGGAAAAGTCAGTACGTCTGTCCCTTACTGAGCTGTACCAGTAATAGGTGAATTTCATTTTGTAAATTATAAAGTCAATTTTAAAAGCCTATACTGAGAACCAGTATTTTAGCTATTCTCAAATAAAATTGAGTTTAAGAATGCCATAATAGGCTGGGCTAGGGGGCTCAGCCTGTAATCTCAGCACTTTGGGAGGTGAAGACGAGAAGATTGCCTGGGCTTCCGGGTTCGAGACCCACCCGGGCAACTTGGTGAGACCTCATCTCTACAATAAATCAAAAACTAGCTGGGCGTGGTAGCCCGCGCCTGTAGTTCCAGCTACTTGGAAGGCTGCAGTGGCTGGGAGCGTGCCACTGCTCTCCAGTCTGGGTGACAGAGTGAGACTCCAACTCAAAA
>NW_007081509.1:586158-599731 GCF_000164805.1 Carlito syrichta
ACAGGCGCGCGCTACCACGCCCAGCTAATTTTTTGATTTATTGTAGAGATGAGGTTTCGCTGCCCAGCGGGTCTCGAACCCACGGGCTCAGGCAATCCACTCAACCTCAGCCTCCCAAAGGTGCGGGATTACAGGCTGAGCCACCAAGCCCGGCTGCTTTTTTTTTTTTTTTAAGGAGAAAAGAGCACACACACCATGTACAGTTTATTTTGCTTGCATAAAGTATCTATGAAAATTTGTTCCTCTACCCAAGCTAATACCACCTTTGATTCATGGGATCGATTTTTCCTTGGTTTTAGTCTTGCTAATGATTCTGTGTTGAGCCATAAAGAATTAAAATTGACTTCTTTTACGAAAACAAAGGTGCGGGATGGGCAACCGGTCAGAGATATGTGTAACACACCAAGTTATTGTGACCTGGGAAAGGCTGCCAAGGATGTCTTCAACAAAGGATATGGGTTTGGCATGGTCAAGATAGATCTGAAAATCAAGTCTTGTAGTGGAGTGGAATTTTCTACTTCTGGTCATGCTTACACTGATACAGGGAAAGCATCAGGCAACCCAGAGACCAAATATAAGGTCTGCAACTATGGACTTACCTTCACCCCAAAATGGAACACAGACAATACTCTTGGGACAGAGATCTCTTTGGAGAATAAGTTGGCTGAAGGGTTGAAACTGACTCTCGATACCATATTCGTACCAAACACAGGAAAGAAGAGTGGGAAATTGAAGGCCTCTTATAAACAGGATTGTTTCAGTCTTGGCAGTAATGTTGATATAGATTTTTCTGGGCCAACCATCTGTGACTGGACTGTGTTGGCCTTAGATGGGTGGCTTGTTGGCTATCAGATGAGTTTTGATACAGCCAAATCCAAACTGTCACAGAATAATTTTTCCCTGGGTTACAAGGCTGCAGACTTCTAGTTGCACACTCATGTGAATGATGACACTGAATTTGGAGGTTCTATCTACCAGAAGGTTAATGAGAAGATTGAAACGTCAATAAACCTTGCTTGGACAGCTGGCAGTAACAACACCTGTTTTGGCATTGCTGCTAAATACAAACTGGATTGTAGAACTTCTCTGTCTGCTAAAGTAAATAATGCCAGCCTGATTGGACTGGGTTATACTCAGACCCTTCGACCAGGAGTCAAACTGACCTTGTCAACTTTAATTGATGGAAAGAACTTCAGTGCAGGAGGTCACAAGGTTGAGTTGGGTTTTGAACTGGTAGCTTAATGTGGTTTGAGTAAAGCATCTGATGTGTTCCTAGAAGTAAAGAGAAATGAACCCACTCTGTTTTGGCCTTAAAACTCTTCTGTGGAATTTCAAAAGTGTGAACTTTTTATTCTTCCAAAGAATTGTAGTCCTTCCCACACTGAAGTCTAGAGATTGCATGTCCATCCTGAGGGAGGAGCTTGAAGGCATGCCTGGAAGTTGTCATGTTTGTGCCACATTTCAGTTCAGTTCTGCAGTAGTAATTTAATGTGTTCCTCAGCGACAGTGTAGTGTCATGTTCTAGGAGAGATCTGACCCTCCAATTTGTACATCATGTCCTGCATGTCCCACCCCACTTTTCCATGACCTTTTAATATATTGGTCTCCGTGCTGTAGTGAAATCTTTGGTTTTGCATCAGAGCAAAATAAAATAAACCCATCACATTTGGAACATAAAAAAAGAAAAAAAACAAAAGAATTCTAATATGACCTGAATTCATTTCTCATTTTAAAATAAATTACATAATTTCAAGCATACCAGGCACCAAAATACATTACATTATTTTATTAGAAATATCTATGTTTTGCCAAAAAAAAAAAAAAAAAGGTGGAAGGGAGTGCTTCCCACTGTGATCTTTGATTGCTTGGTCTGGAAAGCATCCTCTAGCATTCCTTCCTCTGCCGTGCTGTCAAGTACACAAGAGGAAAGTGGAAATGAAAGGCTTCAACCCTTCTGGTCCTGCGGTTCTACAGTCACGTCTGCCTTTTCATCAAAGAAAATTAGACATGGAGTCCCTAACCTCAGTACTCCTGTGATCTTACACTGAAGCTGCTCAGCTTCCTTGACTCTCTTATACCTTGTTTAGTGATGAATGGGTCTAACCTCCCCAATATGCTTCAGAGCTGGGAGGATTATGTGAGCATTGTCATGACAAGTACTCATCAATTAATGAATATCCAAACAACACTGAAAATATAAAATGCATTCAGGCTCAGTGGATCACACCTGCGCTTTGGGAGGTCAAGGCAGAAGGGTTGTTTGAGGCTAGGAGTTTAAGACCAGCCGGGGCACCATAGCAATATCCTGTCTCTACAAAAAAAAAATACAGGTACAGTAGTGTACACCTGTAGTCCCAACTTTACTAGCTGCTCAAGAGGTTGGGGTGGGAGGATTGCATGAGCCTAGATGGCCTAGGCAGTAGTGAGCAAGATATAAAATATAAAATGATTGTTTTAGCATTTTATATCTTCATTATTGTAGTAATCACTCAATTCCTGAGTCTCCTAGAATTTCACTAATAGGAAAGTCTACACAGGCAGGGAGTTCCAACATTTTTGACAAGAATAGTGAAATATATTAAATTTTATATCTATGATAGTTGTAAAATACATGTTAATTCTTAAAATGTTAATGCTTATTTTAAATTAGCATTGAAGTGAATTAATTACAGGAAGAAGATACAAAATAGGGAGATTTTACCAGATTTTGTTTAAGATCCTTTAGCATTCATAATTATATAATTTCTGGGATTTTGAGAATTTAGGATTTCCCAATCTCAGAGTAGATTTAATTTATTAGGAAAATAAAGATTATATTGCCATTGAAGATTTTCAATTTGTTTCCTTTGGTAGGATGTAATTTCTTAATACTTAGCTGTGCATGAGATAAATGGAATTATAATTTCTACTTATTACAATTTTTTATTAAATTTTTTTTTACTCTTTCAGTGAATAACCCTATACCTTCTAATTTAAAATCAGAAGCAAAAAAGGCTGCTAAAATATTGAGAGAATTCACAGAAATAACTTCCAGAAGTGGACCTGATAAGATCATTCCTGGTAGGTAGATAAAATGAGTGCTGCTCATCTCTACACTAGTTTGTTTCCTAGGTTGCTTTTTACATTCCCTGATGTACCCTTTCAGGCCAAAGACCCATGTACCAGCAAGTACTTCTACCACCTTATTCCTCCTGGCTGATCCAGGGACCACTGACTCCCCTCCAGTGCTCTGCCCAGTGGTCTAGAAGGCAACCTTCCTCCCTCTCGCATAGGCATTCTCTGGCCTCTCCTGTTGATCACGTGTTCCTGCTCCACCTCACCTTTGCTGACCCCCTTCCTTACCTCACTTTCTGAGAACGCTACAAGCTAACCTGTAGACTTGCTTGTTAATGTCATAAGTACGTTTTAATTTTTTGTTTTCTTCTTTCACATAAGATATTTCATTCCATAATGGTTTAAGAAGAAATTTTCAATTTTAATACCCAACACAGCTGTGTATCCGTATTCTCTCTATTAAAATGTAGTTTCTAAACCTCACTCCACACTTGGTGAATCAGATTCTCAGAGCAGTGTGACCAGGAATACATGTTTTTTAAAACATGTTTCTCATTACATTTTTTTTTAAGTCAGGATTTCTGTCACCCAAGCTGTAGTACAGTGACACAATCATGGCTCGCAGCATCCTTAACCTACTGGGCTCAGGCAATTCTTCCACCTCAGCCTCGTGAGTAGCTGGGACCATGCCTGGCTAATTTATTTATTCATTTATTTTTTTGAGTCGGAGTCTCACTCTGTTGTACAGGCTGGAGTGCTGTGGCAAGCTCATGGCCTCCGCAGCCTCGACCTGCTGGACTCAGGTGATCCTTCCACCTCAGCCTTCCAAGTAGCTGAAACTACAAGCCTGTGCTACCATACCTGGCTTATTTTTTGACTTATTGTAGAGATGAGGTCTTACCAAGTTGCCCAGGCTGATCTCGAACATCTGAGTTCAGGCAATCCTCTCTCCTTGGCCTCCCAAAGTGCTGGGATTGCAGGCTTGAGTCACCCCACCTGGCCTATTTATTTTTTTATAGAGATGAAGTCTCACTATGTTGCTTAGACTGATCTTGAACTCCTGGCTTTATGTGAGCCTCCCACCTTGGCCTCCCAAAGTGCTGGGATTGCAAGCATGAGCCACCATGCCTGGCCACTCATGTAATTCTTATGTAGTCAGGCTGACCACATAAGACTTGATCAAGAGGTGAACCTTTGAAAACCACTAACTGTTCAGTACTGCTTCTAGTTACCTCCAAAAGGTGTTCACAGCATGCTTATATCATGCAAAGAAAATTCATATGCCAATTAGCTTGGGCAATGCTGCAGACCAGTTTCCCTCTTAATTAATCACAGTGCATGACTGAGTACTGCATTAAAGAGATCCATTTAATTTTTTAATCTCACAGATTTTTAAATGATTTGTATACCTAACCCTGAATTGTACCCCACATCTTTAAAATAAAAACTTCTTAAAAAAGAAACGTAAAAAAAAAAATTCTTATAATAGTCTTAACATTAGTTATGATATAATATGTTAAATATATTGTTAAAAATAGTAATTATAGCAAATGTAAATGTTAGTATAATTATATTAATTATTATTACACTGGCCCAGCCACTTCTCCCATCTTGAGAAAAAAGTACCTTGTAGAGCCTTGCAACTCTAGGTGCAGATGGAACCTGCAACTTGGAATCCCCTGGGGGCCTGTGAGAAATCTGCTCAAACCTCATGAATCAGAATCAGAAAAATAATTTTTAGTAGCAGTATTCTGAAGCAGGTGGTAGAAGACATTTCTGGATATATTACAGTATCTTCATACGTTTCAGGTCAGCCTGACTTGTGGATAAACACCAGTGTTAGGTATTTTCTAGCAGTAGAAGACAGTGTGGATCATCACTCCTGTATTTTACATAGCAAATTCTGTGTTGCCTTTCTTCTGCCTCCAAATAAAGGTCCCTGAAGTCCCTTTCAGTGGGTGAAGCCCAGAAAATGAAAATCTGTTTGTATGTTAGCCTAAGTAAGAGCTTACCCCAAGTTTTGCAGGTGGGGAGGGAGGCACTCCAGCTCAGGGGCACTCTGCCAATCCAGACCCATTTCTCCTAGTCTGAGTGGAGAAACAGTATTATATTTACATTAAAGCAAGGGCAATACATCATGGGATAGACAAGATCTACAAAACCTTTAAAATAAGACATGTAAACAGACCTTCCCAGTGGTGGGAGCTTTCTAATGTTAAGGGCTCTGAGATGTCAGTGAAACAGTTTAGAAAGTAAGTCTGTAATTAGTAATTTTTCTATAAATGGAAAACGAATGGCAGATTATTTAGGGATTATTAGTACTTTGATGTCCTTGAATTGGGGTGGATAATGTATAAAAGCATAGTGACATGTGGCATATTTTCATTTTAAAACATATGCTTTTGCTATACCTAGTATTTATAACTCTGAAAGCATTGAGAATAGAACATGAGGTGTTACAGAAGACATTCTGCCTGATGTGTAATACAACTTTTAATCTCATTACAATATAGTCATGATCTTTTAAAATACAGAAATAACGTCCCTTAGCAGACTGCTCCCAAGGACGCAAACTTATTTTCCATGCCTTGTTTAATTAAGAACAGCTCCTCCATGTCAACCCTATTTAGAATTATGAGATATAATAAAAGCGTATGTTTCAAAATGAATATAGTTCCCATGTCACTATGTTTTTGTGTTTTAACTTCTTCACACTTTTGAATTAATTATTTTAAGAGTCTCTTATTAACTTAAATTTTGAAATAATGGCATAATTATATTAGAAATTTAGTGTTTTCTAGGGGCCTCTTTTGTGTGTACTAGAAAACTTGACTGATTTTACTTCCTTGACAGAATATTTGATAAAAATGATGATAAATTAAACTCCCTTAAAGTTATATTTTCAGATTTCCCCTGTTATTTTGAAGGATGTATTGTGTAAATAAATTTACAGTATAGCGAGTTAGTGAATACATATATTAAGCTTCAATTTACGTAATGAACGTCTCTGAAATGTGACTAAGCCAGTATTTTGTAAATTGAATTATATTTTCAGTATAATAGTAGTTATGTGGCACCCAAATAATATAGATCATTTTATAAAATTAAAACTTTTTAACATAGCAAAATCACTTAATTGTTTTGTTTTTGAATCCAAGTGTTTATGTTAATAAAATATGAACTTAGTTACATGGCTTTAAGATTAAAATTCTACCCCATGCTATCTTTTAGTTATTTTTTTAAGTTTCTCCTAAATACTGATCTTAATTTCATTAATACTGATCTTAAATACTGATTTTAATAAGATAAATACTGATCTTAATTTCATTGAAAATAGTAACTTTCAGCCGGGCTCGGTGGCTCAGCCTGTAATCCCATGCCTTTGGGAGGCTGAGGTGAGTGGATTGCCTGAGCCCGCAGGTTCGAGACCCGCCTGGGCAGCGAGACCTCATCTCTACAATAAATCAAAAAATCAGCCAGGCGTAGTAGCGCATGCCTGTAATTCCAGCTACTCAGAAGGCTGAGGCGGAAGGATCGCCAGAGCCCAGCAGGTCAAGGCTGCGGTGGCCGGGAGCGACCACTGTACTCCAATCTGGGCGACCCAGTGAGACTCCAACTGAAAAAAAAAAAAAAAAAAGGAAAGAAAGAAAATAGAACTTTCATTTGTTTAATTATGCTTTATGTTCTAAATTAATTGAAACTGCCAAAATATTTGCCTTGCTACTAGATATCAATAAAACCTCATTCAAATATGTTTTGGCAGTTGCTGAATTTGAAGGTATTTACTTTGTTTCATTTAGCATTCTAAAGATAGCAACTTTAAAAAAAAAAAAAAAAAAGTGGGAGTAAAGAGGCCTTGTGCCCATCCATTAAGTGCCTAAGTCTCATTTATGACTCTGGCATGCCCTGAGGTTCCTGAGGAGAACCCTGGAACCTGGCCAGGCAAACCTGTGTATGGATTAACTGTTTAACTCTTACTTGTCTACTCAGGCATGCATGCATAAAGAATGCTCATCTTCCTATTGTTTTTGATGTTGACAGCCCATGTGATTGCGAAGGCTAAAGGCCTTGCTATTCTGTCTGTGATCAAAGCTGGCTTCCTGGTGACAGCCAGAGGAGGCAGTGGGATTGTATTGGCACGCCTTCCGGATGGAAGTAAGTTGATGTCTGTTTACTAAAGGAGTAGAGAATCTTAACTTTTTTTACATTTCCAGTTTGAACGCATTTCATAGGGAGTGTGATGTTTCCTGTGTGTCTCCTAAAATAAAAGGGCTGCTCAGTTGAACGTGCAGTTTGGTGTCAGTGAATGAGTGAGGGAGTGTTGCTATTCACCTCCTCCCTCAAGTTATCAGACAAAACGTAATGTGTGGATTTGACTTCATTTTGTATACATTTTGTAATTCTTGGAGCAATTCTTTAAACATGGCAGTATATGAATTTTTACTCCTCAACTTCATGGTATAACTGCTTTCTTTTGTTTTATGGAAATTGATACAAAAAAAGGGGGCCATGTGCAAACTTTGCTGTTTTTGTGGTCGATCTTAAAAATGGTGACATTTGAAGAATTTCCTCCAAGGCAGAACCATATCAAGAACAGTATAATTTCGTATCCCTGGGGTGAAATGTATAACTTGATTTTTTAGAGATGAAATCAAAATATATTTGCCATGAGGCCGGGCTTGGTGGCTCAGCCTGTAATCCCAGCACTTTGGGAGGCCAAGGTAAGTGGATTGCCTGAGCCTACAGGTTCAAGACCAGCCCAGGCAACTTGGTGAGACCTCGTCTCTACAATAAAAAATAAATAATAAAAAATAAATTAGCCAGGCGCGGTATTGCGCGCCTGTAGTTCCAGCTACTTGACTGAGGAGGAAGGATCGCCAGAGCTCAGCAGGTCGATGGTGGGGTGGCCGTGAGCATGCATGCCACTGCACTACAGCCTGGCAGCCTTCCGAGTAGCCAGAATTACAAGCATGTGCTACACGTCCAGCTGATTTTTTGATTTACTGTAGAGATGAGGTCTCGCTGCCCAGGCGGGTCTTGAACCCGCGTACAATGCTTTTTATACCACTTTAACATTTGGTTTTCTATCATTTGAGTAAGTGAACACGTTTTTCTATTAGTAGCTGTTTTTTAGCACAGATAATTAAATTTTATTTCTGGAGAACACACGGGACAATTACAATACATATAGGTGTTTGTGAAACATGCAGTTTTTAAATATCAGTTGGTCCAATTCACTTTTACCTACCAAGGTGTCTCCACAGTCAGTATAAAAGTTTTCCTTAATTTGTGGCTCAACTTCGGTCAGTGGGTGGATATCACAATGAGAAGTACAGAATTCTCTCCTCAAGTATCATCCAAATGCTCATAGGCAGACTTCTCAGTAGTGAAACCAAACAATATAGAGGCACATTCCAGAGGTCCAGTGTCAGGTAAGACTCAAAGTCTGTGAGAAGTTCTCAGAGCTGTTAGAAGTTCCCAGAGGGTCAGGTTCCTGGCCACCCTTGTTGAGGAGGTGATTCTTGCTGAACAAATTCTGGGTTCCTCTCAGAACCTCAGGCACACCTTTCTAGTGATTTCAAAAACCTAACTTCTTATCTCGCATCTCTGAGCTATAGCTGCTCCCTCTACTGAAGGTAAGTTAAAGCTGCCCAAATAAGTCATGGCAAGTTCTCCAGGATGCTGTCCAAAACCAGTGGTCTTAATACAGCGACAGTTCCTAACATAGGGAACACAAAACAACTTTATCAGACAGTGAATCTTGCAATCAAAACTCCTCTAAAACCAGATAGCTTAGTTCTGGATATATTCAAACAATATCTTATTATCTAGAATGCATAGTAGCCACAAAAAAAAATATTAGAGTTTGAAAACTACTTACTTTTTTTTTTTTTCCTGGAGGATAAATCAGACTTAATTAGAAGATAGGAAAAGCTCCCAGCTGCAGGAGAGGACCCGAAAGGGGTTTGCCTACTAGCAGATTTTTTTTTTTTTTTTTTGAGTTGGAGTCTCTCTGCTTCGCCCAGACTGGAGTGCAGTGGCACGCTCCCGGCCACTGCAGCCTCGACCCACTGGGCTCCGGCGATCCTTCCCCCTCAGCCTTCGGAGTAGCCGGAATTATAGGCGCGCGCTACCATGCCTGGCTAATTTTTTATTTATTGTAGAGATGAGGTCTTCCCAAGTTGCCCAGGCGGGTCTCAAACCCTTGGACTCAGGCAATCCACTCACCTCGGCCTCCCAAAGCGCTGGGATTACAGGCTGAGCCACCAATTAGAAAGTACCTTAGTTAGACTATCCCCCTCCCAACATATTAAAAATATTTTTCTATATTTGTTGAACATAACTGTTACTATATCAAAAATAAGCATGCAGTAATCCTAAAATGTACCATGTCATGGCAAATAGAATCCCTGTACTTCATGTCCAAACTTAGAGAAATGTATCTTGTTAGAATTTTGACAACCTTGAATTTATAGCCTATTTTTGGTGCTTCTGCTAGGCACAAGAGATGTCTAACCAGTTTTTGGCCTCAGAAATGTACAACAAAAGCAATTTAGTATTATGTTATCTTTAGAAGTTATTATAATAAACTCCCTTGAATCTTTCTAATTTCTCATATCTATGATAAAATTCTGACTGAAGAGTAGAGCTGCAACCATATTATTTTATTAAAATATCAACTGCTGAAATTACCAAGTGCTGTATATGTTCAGTAGTTAGAACATCAAAAGTTTGTTTTTATGCATGTTGTAGAATAAGTTTAGAGAACATGGGTTTGTGAGTTTATGAGACTCAAAAGGAATATCTAATATCTTCAACTTTAAAAAAATGTATACATGTTTTGAAGAGTATTTTAAAACAAGGGAAAATACCTAAGTCTCACTATTTTAAAAAGAAACACTATTTGCATTTTAGCATTTTCCTTCCTATATTTATATATTGAGGATTTCAATATTAGAATAACGGTTTTCTGTTTGTTTTTATTAGAATGGTCTGCACCTTCAGCCATTGGGATAGCTGGCCTTGGTGGGGGGTTTGAAATAGGAATTGAGGTAAGTGGGTTATGTATATACACACAATTACCATATCCTCTGAAGGCTCCTAAAACTCCACACATGAAAATTGAGAGATTTCCTAGTGTTGTTATTTTACCACTGACACCTATGAACATTGTTCCCTTTTCTCAATGAATCTGTAGCTAAATCTATCTGATGATTCCTATTTTTTCTTTCATTTTCTTTCATTGAGAGTAGAATTTCTTTCACTTGCCATTTTATCTCTTTCCATCTTGAGCACATCTGTGTAATGACTATCTCAACATCTGGCAACCCATAACTGGCAATTTGTGGACTGCAAATTGCAAAGTTGCTTATATCCTTCAGTAGGCTGTGAAATAACTGTGACAGTGCATCATTTGTGGCAAAAATCTAATTTTATAACATGTGATATTCAATTCCCTTCAAATTCTTTAGGTTAAGATTAACTTCACGTTATTTCAGTTTGTGACTTTGTTCTTGGTGATCATGACATCTGTCAAATCAACTAGAAATTACATACCAGGATATACTTGTTTACATAGATCTGTTACATGGGCATCATCTTATGCATTGCAATAATCTTTCATCTGTTGCCTTATTGCTAAGTAACTGGTAAATCAGATCTCTTATGCTAAATTCAGTTTCTTCTCAAGTTTCAGTCAATTTCTTCCTAAGCTGTCCTTTTGTAAATTTGCTCTGTTGCCAGAGTTTTAAATTCCCTCAGTGTTATTTCTGCTAACTCTTTTTTATCTTTCTTTGAACTTATACTCACTGGTGTATAAATTTGTACTATAAAAAGAACTTATTTTAGTTTTGTTTATCAAGATTGCATTTTTTTTTATTTATATGAAGCTAAATGAAAACTTTCAAAATATCACCTTCTGTGGACAGTATATTCTTGTTAGCTATTGTAGTTCCCCTCTCTTCCCTCCTGTTATCCCCCTCCCCATCCTGTCTCCCTCATTATAGACTGGCATTTTTCTTTAATTAGATCACATTGCTAGACTCAGTTCTGCTGAGACACAAGGAGTCAGAAGGTTGTGGAAAGTCAGAGGGTTCTGCTTGTAAGGCTGGGAGGTGTGCTTTGAGGATTGTTTCAAATAGCATTTATTTCAAAAATGATGAGAGACTATGAAATGATGATGGCATTACATGTCAATATTTTAAAGACCAAAAGTAAAAGTTTCTATGATAATATTTTGGAAATTTTAGACTTTCAGCCACAGGGCACATTACTAACTTTGAAAAAAAGTACAAGTAAAACGTAGTCTTGTCATCCAGTAAATGAAGTAGAAAGATTTTAAGTAAACATTTTATGACATGATACATCTTGTTATTCCCAAAAGACCATACAGTATTGTGTTGAGCCATTAGAGCGAAGACTGGGTCTGGTGACTGGGGTTGGGACTCTGACCTGAGCGCCTCTGCTCTGTGATGTTGCTTTTCTTCTCTGTGCTTTAGTTTCTTCATTTGAAAAACAGATAAAAGTAGCCTTTCCTCTGGGCTTATATTGGTGATTGGATATGGACTTACACATAAAAAGCACTTGGAGTTTTTATTATTAATATTTTTATCATTGCAACTTATTTATGCTTGCCATTTATAGAACCTTTTGATTGCAAAACTTGTCTTCATGACAGTATAGAAATTAACTCTGGAATTTCATTTAAATAATGTTCTTAGAAGATAGTTGTTAACTTCTTTTCTTTTTTTGAGTTGGAGTCTCACTCTGTAACCCAGACTGGAGCGCAGTGGCCACTCCCGGCCACCGCAGCCTCGACCTGCTGGGCTCCAGCAATCC
Organism: Carlito syrichta; assembly: GCF_000164805.1. NCBI lineage: Eukaryota > Metazoa > Chordata > Mammalia > Primates > Tarsiidae > Carlito > Carlito syrichta. The sequence goes on from NW_007081509.1 coordinate 598,051, forward strand.
TTCCGCCTCAGCCTTCCAAGTAGCTGGAATTACAGGCATGTGCTACCACACCCGGCTGATTTTTTTGATTTATTGTAGAGATGAGGTCTCGCTGCCCAGGCGGGTCTCGAACCCGCGGGCTCAGGGAATCCACTCACCTCAGCCTCCCAAAGGCGCGGGATTGCAGGCTGAGCCACCGAGCCCGGCCGTTGTTAATTCTTAAATTTAGATAAGCATCTCTTAGGAATAGGAAATATGGACTTTCAACTTCTTAAATGTGACCTGACTTTGCCTCTAAGTATAATCTCATGAATTATACACAATTATGTTTCAGCTGTAAGTTAGTTTTCAATGTAAACAAAAAGCATTGTTTGTGGTTCTCATGAAGTATTCTCAGGTTCTGATGTGAGCATGGGTTCACCTTTTCATGAGCTACCACCAACACAGTACTCTTGCCCACTGAGATCAGAATGAGTAAGAGAACTAGAAAAATGATGCAGGATGCTAAGCATTGTGTTGAGAGCGGACCTCCCTCTTAGGGCTATCAGCAGCAGCTCTGGCCCCATGGAAACAATGGAAGCCAGGAGGCAAGCCAGAGGATGGACACATCCTTTTTGAAGGGACCAACCCCCGAGAGCACTTCTGACTCAGACCCATGGGTAGAGCTGGACCTTTCTCTTCAGGCCTTACGTCTTCTAGTTCTGTTCCTACTTTGGTGCATTCATTTTCTTGACTGGCCCCTGAGTGGATTGTGAGCACTGTGAGGACAGAGACTTTCTCTGTCATACCTACATCCTCAGAGACTGACACAGTCTGTAAAATGGGATCATTTTCTGTAAAACGGGATAATGATAATGCCTATAACGGCATAGAGTTTTACTTTCAAACACTCACATAGTCAATTACTGCTATCAAATATTTGTTGAGTAATTTAATTATTGTCCATTCTATTTTTATTAATAATAGTTAACATTTTTACAAAACTTGTGCATACATTTTTAGGAAATAATTTCTATAGAAATTCAGCCACCATAGAAAGTGGTTGGCAATGCTCTCACTTCGTAGATAAAATAACTAAGCCAGTCACTTCTTCAGTAGGAGATAGCCATAGAGCAGCAGATCAACTGTTCAAAAGAAGCCTCTGCTCCCAAACCTAGCCAGCATGTTTTAGATATTGGTGCTGTTTCCCTTATAGTGCGTCTTGTGTGCACCACCCAATGGGGAGAAAAAGATTCAGAAAAGTTAAGTTACTTATTGGCTCCACAGGTGTGTGAGTGGTGAAGTAAAGTCTGCCTCACTTCCAGCTCATTGTCTGGTTCTGGCTATAATTTTCGTCTGTATAACAAGCCACAGTTTTTAGAGTACCCTATGAGATAGGCAGAGAACATACATGTGACTATTTTCAAAACACAAAGACATTATCATCTTACCTAAGATCATACAGCTAACGTGTTGTCATCTGATGGGGTTCACTAGAAGCAAAGCCTGATACAGGTTTAGGTACATGTGATTTATTGAGAAAATGTTCTCTGAGGGGAGAAACTGCAAAGGACTAAGAGAAGCAGGATGGAGAAGGGGAAGAGGCCATGCAAGGCTGTGGCCTAGTTATTTTTTCCTTCCTTCTTTTTTTTTTGAATTGGAGTCTCACTCTGTCGCCCAGACTGGAGTGCAGTGGCCGTTCCCGGCCACCGCAGCCTCAACC
>NW_007081509.1:599922-632957 GCF_000164805.1 Carlito syrichta
TGCCCAGGCGGGTCTCGAACCCTCGGGCTCAGGCAATTCACTCACCTCGGCCTCCCAAAGCGCGGGATTACAGGCTAAGCCACCAAGCACGGCCTCTTCCTCCTCCTTGCTTAACAGTTTAGTTTCCTCCTCTTCTTCCATGATATAAGTTTAGTTTAGGTGACTATCTTGAGGTCTGTCTTTTTTGTAACACACACATTTCTCTAAGCATTGCTCTAGCTGCATCCCGTAGTTTGGGTGTATTGTGCCTTCGTTTTCATTCATCTCAAAATATTATCTAATTTATCTTGTGATTTCTTCTTTAATCCATTTATTGTTCAGGATTATGTTGTTTAATTTCCACACATTTGTGAATTTCCCAAATTGATTTTGTCATTGATTTCAAATTCCATTCCATTGTGGTCAAAGAAAATACTTTTTTTGATTCCAATTCTCTTAAACTTATGGAGGCTTCTTTTATGGCCTTACATGTGGTCTCTTGTTTTGCGGAGTGTTCCATGTATACTTGAAAAGAATGTGGTCTGTGTTGGGCGACCTGCTGTCTAGGAGTCTGTCAGGTTTCTATGGCATATATGGTTGTTCAGTTTTCCTGATGATCTTATGATCATTATTAAAAGATCTGATTGTAAGATCTGATGATCTTATGATCATGATTAAAAGTAGTTTACTGACATCCGGCCATTATTGTTAAATTGTCAGTTTTTCCCTTCTGTCAGTTTTTGATTCATGCCATTTGGAATTTTTACATGCATATATAAATATATGTGCATTATTATATTCATAATTCTTATATCTTTTTGGCTGACGGACCTTTTATCATTTAAATAGTACCCTGTTTATTATCAGTAATATCTTTTTTGTTGTTTTAAAGTTCATTTCATGTTATATAACTATAATCCTTCCTGCTGTCTTTTGGTTACTGTCTGCATGACGTATCTTTTCCTGTCCTTTTACTGTCAATCTATTGGTAACTTTGAATCTGAAATGATTGAGAGAGCATGTCATTGGATATTGTTGTTTTTGTTGTTTTATTTGCCCTGACAATCTAAATGGGGATGTTTAAGTCGTTTACATTTACTGATATTATTGATATAGTTAGATTTGTGTCTACCATTTTACTTTTTTCTGTATAGCTCATGTCTTTTTTGTCGCTCTGTTTCTACCTTGCTAATTTTTTTACTTTTTTATTTTTGGAGACTGGATCTCTCTGTCACCCAGGCTAGAGTGCAGTGGTGTATTCTTGACTCACTGCAATATCCAACTCCTGATCTTAGGCAATCCTCCAGTGTTAGTCTCCTGAGCAGCTTGGACTACAGGTGTGTGCCACCACAGCTGGCCAATTTTTAATTTTTTCTTTGGTAGAAATGGGCTTTTGCTGTGTTGCCCAGGCTGGTCTTATACTTCTGACCTCAAACAATCCTCCTGCCCTAGACTCCCAAAGTGCTGGGATTACAGATGTGAACCCGGCCTGCGTTCTTTTCAATTAAGTGAACATTTTGTACTGTAGCATTTTAATTCCTAATTATTTAACTTTATTTTTGAGTCATTTTCTTAGTGGCTGCTCTCAAACTTAAATATGTTTTATCAGAAACTATTTAAAGTTTATTCCAACCTGATTCAATGGAATACAAAAACATAACTGTCATGTAGTTCTAGTCCCTTTTTTTACTTTGTTGTGCTATTACTGTTATATACATTATAGCTATAAAGTTAATAATTCATGATTATGGTTAATGATTTATATGATTGTGTGTCTTTTGGAGAAACTCAGAGAAGAATTGATAGCAAGTATTTATTCGCTGAGCTTGTTATATTAACCTTCTTATTTACCATGTCTAGTTCTCTTCATTTGTTCCTGTGAAGTCATGTATCACTTCCTTATTCCAAGACAACTTTGCTCCCACTTGACTCCTTTGTACTATTATCAAGTAATTACATTTCTGTATATTACAGACCTGATAATACCATTATATACATATTTTTTTTTTAAAACCTTCATTTTTAAGTCAGGTAAGAGGCTGGGTATGGTGACTCACACTTATAATCCCAGCACTTTGGAAGGCTGAGGCAGGAAGATTGCTTGAGCACAGGAGTTCAAGACCAGCCTGGACAACATAGTGAGACCTCGTCTCTAAAAAAAAAAAAAAAAATTCAAAAACTTAGCTGGGTGTGGTGGCATGTACCTGTAGTCCCAGCTACTTGGGAGGCTGAGGTCAAAGGAGCACCAGAGCCTAGGAGGTTAAGGCTGTGGTGAGCTGTGAATGTGCCACTTCGTCCCAGTCTGGGTGACAGAATGAGACCACAACTCAAAAAATAAAATAAAATAAAAGTTATATCATGTATACTATTATTTATAACTATATAGTTATTTTTATTGGTAATAGTTTTTATGTGAATTTGAGTTACTGCTTAGTCACCTGCTTTTAGCCTGAAGAACTTTCTTTAGCATTCCTTGTAAAGTGGATTGACTAGCAACAAATCAAATTCTCTCAGCTTTTTTTAAATCTGAGAATGTCTCTATTTTCACCTTCATTCTTGAAAGATAAATTTGCTGAATACGAGATTCTAGAATGGCCTTTCCTTCTTTCAGCACTTTGATTTGTCATCCCATTGCTTTCTAGTGTCAATTGTTTCTGAATAGAAATCAGCTATTAATCTAATTGGGGTTCCTTTTGTGCATTGAGTCAATTTTCTCTTGTTTCTTTCAAGGTTTTCTCTTTGTGTTTCAACTTTTTTCACAATTATATATCTACTCATTTGTCCTACTCAGAATTTGTGGAGCTTCTGGACTATAGATTGATATTTTTCACTAAGGTCTCTGTGCCCTTACTCTGGAGCTGGAGGCTGGGGCAGTGGCTGGTTCTCTTGGGGCAACACCCCTACAGCATGGGGGATGGGGTAATGGCCTAGGTCTTCTTGACTTGTCTCTCCCAGGATGGAGCTTTAAGCAGCTTTTGCAGAGCGAGTTGGGGCAGGAGTGAGTGGGGCTCTGGTATTCTTGGACTGTTGCTCCTGGGTGGCGCATCCTCTTATATGTAGGGGCTGGGTGGAGGATGGTGGCTCCAGGCCTCTCAGCTGCTCCAGCTTGGAATGGAGCTTCTGCATCATGGAGCTGAGGAAAGAGAAATGCTCTCTGTAGTCCCCCTGATGGAGACACTGCTTCCCTAATGTGGGGCTGGGCAGAAAGCCCCAAACTCTTGTACCCCCATCTCCTCCAGTGGAGACACTGCCTTCCTACCTGGGTCTGGGGCAGAAAGCCCTGAGCTCTTGCACTCCCTGTCTCCTGCGGTCTCCTCTGGAGCTCTTGCACCCTCATGTCCTCTGGTAGAGACACTGCCTATCTCACCCGGGCAGAGGCAGAAAGCCCTGAGCTCTTGCACTCCTGTCTCCCAACTGGCCGACCTACAGGGGCTGGTTGTGGCTCATTGTTACCAAATTTTGCTGTCCCTACCAAGATGTAATATAATCACTGAATTTAGCTTTTACATTTTCTTCATTTGCTATGTGCCCTTAGGACAATTTTTAGAGATGTTAATTTTTAAAATAATTTTTAGCAGCCACGGTCATTTTGCTGGAGAGAGGGTCTGTCACCTCTTTCTGCCACCATTCCAACTGTCACTCTCCCACTAAGCTTGCCTTAAATTAGTTTTTTGTTTTTTTTTTTTGGAGTTGGAGTTGGAGTCTCACTCGGTCGCCCAGACTGGAGTGCAGTGGCTGATCCCGGCCACCGCAGCCTCGCCCGCTGGGCTCCGGCAGTCCTTCCGCCTCAGCCTTCCGAGTTGCCGGAATTACAGGCATGCGCTACCACACCCAGCTGATTTTTTGATTTATTGTAGAGATGAGGTCTAAATTAGTTTTTACCTGCTCCATCACCCTTTTAATCTTTCCATGGCTTCTGGTTTGTAGACACATTATATAGTAGGATGGAGGTTTTACCTTAATTGTCCGATTTTAGCTCTTAATATTCATAGGACATTGAGCAAAGTGTGTCATCTTCCTGAATCAAATCTATTTTAAAAAAATAACTTGGAGATGATTTCCAAGTCCGCCTCCCCCTTCTCACATTTGTAACTGTCAACACTTGCCTGTTCTGGGCTGAGGTTTGTGGTTAAGTGAGTTTTGTGCCTAAGTCAGTCTTTGTTTTCCTCCAAACATCTACCAGACCTTCCTGTGAATATATTCAAGCCAGTGAAAATCTCAAGTTTACTCTAGGTTCCTCATCTGTTCTACAGAAAACTATGTGAGTGTTACAGAAAATTATGTGAGTGCTATTTTCTCAATTATTTCTGTAGCTATTGAAGAATATTTGGGGAGATGACAATTCATTTCTTGCAATGCATGCTTTAGCTCATTAGGGCTTCATTCTCTTCGAGAATCCTGGTAGAGAAAGACTGCAATCTCAATTTTGTGTTCTTAGTGCCCTGTTCTTAAGGGTTAGTTTTTTTAAGTGACAAGATCTAGTTGTTATAAGGAATGCTGCTTACCAGCAACTGCAGCCCAGGCTGGTCCTGATAAGCTTATTGAATGTTGCAGTGGCTTCACTGAGGGTTGTCAGACTCATTCTTCCAGGGGCATAAGTACAAGTGATCCCCTGAGCTTAGCCAGAAGATTAAGATTGGGTTAATTTATGTTTTTCAATCTTAACCTTTAGACTCCCAAATTCTACAGGGTGGGGACTATATAATGTCTTCCTTGGTTCTGGGAATATCACAGGTGGTAATACCTATAGGTGCTAAAGTAGGAATGAATGCCTGTATCTGAATGAATGAATAGGGGTCAGCTGGGGGGTATTACTGTGACAAGGAGAGAAATACTTGTAAAAAGAGTTGAGATTGTGAGAAGTGAAGGCTTGAAAGTCAGTGGTGTAAGGAAAGATTGCACTAAGGCTTGTTTTAAATACTGTAAATGGTTTCTTTTTGGGCAGCGGTTGTAGTAAAGCCCAAAGCTCTGAAAACCCTGATACATGGCTTGTCTTCAGACGTAGTTCTTTGCTGTATCCCCATAGCCAGACCTCACACTGGGCCATCAAGCCTGATCAATCCTGCTTTCACTCAAGATTAGAATTTGAAAAACAAAAAAAGAAAGACTGCTTGTTTCAGGGAGAATTTGGATGGGCTCTTCAACGAAGAGGAACTGTTCTGGGCTTAAGTTGAAGAGAAATTATTGTTAGAAATCATAGTACACTCCCTAAGTCCCCTAAGATTGACGCATAGGGAGGGGTCTGTTGGTGTGAGGAATGGAAGATGTTTTGGGAGGGACACCCCGCCTAAATTTGGTTTGCATGTTGTGAACATGCGCCTAAATTTGTGAACCCCGCCTAAATTTGGTTTGCATGTTGCCTCACACACGGAGAGGGAATGAAAAAGCTTATTACCCACATCATGAGGTTTTGGGGGAGAGTGGAGCAGGCTTCCAGGCAGGCCTACGAATGGCTCGAAAGAATGGGGAGCCAGATGAGGGAGCCCCAGATTTTGTATCGGGTTACCCAGGGTGGTGGGGCTTGAAGACTGTCAACAAACATCAAAAATAGGGTAAGACTCCTTCTTACAGTATGATAGTATCAGATGTGAAGCGAAAGATGGGGTTCAGGAGATGCAGTTTTGGAGAAGAGAAGACCGGTGGCTCTGGAAACACTTCCCTCCCCCAGCTTGTCCTGCATGGTCATTGTGATTTACGAATTCTTGCATCTTATGGTTAGGCTTTATTTTTAATTGTATTTTTATTGATATATAATAGATTACCTACTTTCTAAGTACTTGTGACAATTTAATACATTCATATAATTTGTAAAGATCAAATCAGTGTAATGGGGATATTTGTAACTTAAGTATTTGTCTTTATGCTAGAAGCATTCAAATTATTTTCTTCTAGCTATTTTGAAATATTCAAAAGATTATTGTATATTATAGTAACACTACTATCTGTCAAACACTAGATCTAATTTCTTCTTTTTTTTTTTTAAAGCAGGATTTATTGAAAGGACAGAAAAACTCAAACAGTGGGAGGGACCCAAGGGTATTGCCCAGATCTAACTTCTATCAAACTGTAATATAGTTTAAGTTTCAATGCAGACTTTTAAGGAGGCTTTTGTCAAATTCTCAGATGGCTTTCTCATACTGTTCCAGTGTGTTGCTCAACTGCTCCAGTTTTCTTGCAAGAAATCTGTTTTGCTCTTTCTGCTAATTTGTGGAGATAAACCTAGAGCTGTTGATGTTCATAAGCTCAGCAAGGTGTTTACAAGCTTTTGAACTGGTTCTCTGTCTAATTAGCAGCATTGCCAAAGAATACAGGATTATCTTGCTCTTATTTTGAAAGAAAGTAATAGAAATCAGACAAAAATATTACAAGACCAATTTTTTTCCCCTTAGCTGCCTCTTATAGTTTTGCCTTACTTAACTGTACTAAATCTGCCAAGCAGAAGAACATAACAGCTAGAGCACTATAAGGTCATGGGTAGAAATTTTATTTTCTGAATGTGTATGTGTCAAGCATTATGCAAGACAACTTTGTTATCTAAAAATGCATGTAAGATATAGGTTGTAGCCGGGTTCGATGGCTCAGCCTGTAATCCCACGCTTTGGGAAGCTGAGGTGAGTGGATTGCTTGAGCCTGCAGGTTCGAGACCCGCCTGGGCAACTTGGCGAGATCTCATCTCTACAATAAATCAAAAAATTAGCCGGGTGTGGTAGCATGCACCTGTAGTTTCAGCTACTTGGAAGGCTGAGGCGGAAGGATCGCTGGAGACCAGCAGGTCGAGGCCGGCCACTGCACTCCAGTCTGGGCGACAGAGTGAGACTCCAACTCAAAAAAAAAAAAAAAAAGATATAGGTTGTACAATCATTGGCAAAGGGCTTACTTTGCATTAAAAAACTAAATAATGCGGTGTCATTCAGCATCATAATCCTCAGAAACTGTCCATATATCTAATAAAATAAACAGTTGACAGGAGTCAAGGTGAAGCATTTTGTGTGGGCCAGCTATCTGATATATTTAGCTTGTCTTAAGGATCTTGAGTGTATTTTTTTCACAAAATGATTCAAATTAAACTTTTTTTTTTTTTTGAGTTGGAGTCTCACTCTGTCGCCCAGACTGGAGTGCAGTGGCCGGCCTCGACCTGCTGGTCTCCAGCGATCCTTCCGCCTCAGCCTTCCAAGTAGCTGAAACTACAGGTGCATGCTACCACACCCGGCTAATTTTTTGATTTATTGCAGAGATGAGGTCTCGCCAAGTTGCCCAGGCAGGTCTCGAACCCGGGGTCTCAGGCAGTCCACTCACCTCAGCCTCCCAAAGTTCTGGGATTACAGGCTGAGCCACTGAGCCCGCCCAACTTAAACTTTTATTATGAACCTACTTTTATCACAAAGCCCCTTTCAGGTGTTATCCCACTCAGTATTAACAGGATTTTTCTGTAGGTCAGATGAAAACATTAATCTGAAAACACTCAAAAAGATGTAAAAATTGCTCAAATTAAGACATTTTAAACATAAGTCTGCTTAACCTTTGTATGTTTTATTGAGGTGTGATAAATATGCCACTTTGCAAACGATTTCAATTCATTCTTAAACAATCTTATACATGTAGTTACTATCATTACACCCATTTTACAGAAAAGAAAACTGAGGCTTTGGGCAAATCAGTAATTTGCCCAGGACCATACAGCACACAAGATGCAGCAGTAGAGTTTACATCCGAACAATTTCAACTTTAAGCCCCAGTTCTTAGCCCCATGCCATCGCACCTTCAATTTTCCAGGTACACCTAGCATGTATATCTGATCCTCACAATGGTTCTGTGGGGTGTAGGTCCTAGTCTATAGATTTTATTTTATTTCATAATTCTATTCTATTCTATCCTACCTTATCCTATCCTATTCATGACAGGGTATTTCTCTGTCACCCAGGCTCAAGTGCAGTGGCATGATCTTGGCTCACTGCAGCCTCAGCCTCCTAGGCTCAAGAAATTCTCCTGTCTCAGCCTCCCTAGTAGCTGGGACTACGGGTGTGTGCCACCATGTCTGGCAAATTTTTTAATTTTTTTGTAGAGATGGGGTTCTCTATGTTGCTCAGGCTGGCCTGCTATGTAGATTTTAAATAGGGAAAAGTCAGAGATCCAAAGGCTAGTTAAAATATTCCAAGTCACACAGCAATGGAAAAGAGGAGCTGGGGTGGACACTTGGGTCTCCACAACCAGGGGCTGCCCTGGCCTGTGCTGCCTCTCATTTGATGGCTCATGTTATTTCTTACTTCTAACCTTGGGCTCCACAAATTTACCAGTGGCGTTGAATTTGAGAAACAAGTGCTTTCTCCATGTTGGCATGCCTTAAGCATTCAGTTGAATTTCATTGTAGGTTTTGCTTTTACTTAAAGGAAAATTAACTCATGGTAGTCGCATTACTAATAGAAACAAATTTGCTTTCTGGTGTGTTGAACTTCTGAGACCTGCAGTGCAGGGCCCAGGGTCCAGCTCCTAGTGGTGAACGTGCAGCCGGGTCAAGAGCATAAATGTAGAAAGTCTCCTGGGACCTTCAGCCCCATAGTCCCTAGTGCTGTGTTCTTTGGGTTCAGCTTTTGTGAAGCGTTTAGTTTGAGGAGGTAAGAGAGTGTGTTTGATCCTTCCCACCAACTTTGTTTGGTTAATTCTAGTCATCAGTAGGGAGTTTGCTTAGCCTCACTGAACCTACATTACCAGGTTTAGGAAGATTAAAGGAGATAATGAAGGTAAGCCTCATGTTATATGCTCAGTGGAGTTGTTATTACCTGTGGCAATACTGGCTTCTTATGTTATCAACTCAAATAAAAATATTGCTCTTTTTGCTTATTCCTTCTCTGTATTGAAATTTGCCACATTATGTATAGTATATTTGAGTTTTAACCAACATTTATTTTATTGTATATTTTATTTCATTATTTATTTATTTGTTGTTTATTTTTTTAAATAGAGATGAGGTCTCACCGTGTTGCCTAGGCTGGTCTCAAACTCTTGGGCTCAAGTGATCCTCCCACCTCGGCCTCCCAGAGTGCTGGCATTGTAGGTGTAAACTGTTGCACCCAGCCTCAACATATATTTTAAATGCTTTTGAGTCAACTATTTTTAAATAAATAGGTTTCTGTCTTTTAGGTATCGGATTTGGTAATAATCCTGAATTACGACAGAGCCGTAGAAGCTTTTGCAAAAGGCGGTAACCTAACACTTGGCGGGAATTTTACTGTGGCAGTTGGGCCCTTGGGAAGGTGAGTGCTGTAAAGCACTTTTTGAATAGATGTTAGGTAGTAAAGGTTTAGAGACAACGTATTTTATTTTGCACTAAGAGGGAACTTAAATTAAAATGAACAAATTTGTAATCTATGCATTCCCCAGAAGATTTGAGGTTATCACAAATAAGAAAGACGCAAACCGTAGCCAATCAGAAACCAGAATACACAAGAAAAAAATGAAATATTTTAGAAACATAGACCATTTTATCTGCTGAAATTCAACATAAAATTAAGCTTAAACTTTGAGGGAGCCAAAGCAAGTCAAATTTTATTAACTGATAAAAGTCAGCTTTGTTTAGGAAAAAAAGCTTTTTCTCAACTAACTCATAAAACTTAGAAGTTAATGTGTTTTATTGAACAATGTTTACAGTACTTACAAAGTGTATTTTTTTCTCTATTAATGAAATACTATTATAAGGTCCATTGTGCAATGTAGGAATACTTTATACTCACAGTAAAATCATCTAAAAATGTTTCTAGGCTCCATGAAAATGCTCAACGTAAAAAGAATCTAAATTCGTTGGCACTCTCAAGATGTGCTTTGCAGTTTTAAGAGAGGAAGACCCAGTAAGAAAAGTGTCAGCTTTACAAATTCTTCTCTTTTAACGTACTTATATAGTCTACATTGTATTTTTCTGTGGCACAGCCCTTCCTTATCATCACACGCTTACATAATAATTTTATGTAAATGTCCTTTCCCAGGGGACTGTCTTTCCTCTGGGTCACTTTAAAATATCTAGCTCAGGCCAACAGGAAGTAAAACAAAAAAACAGGTGAAGTCGGTGCAGCGCAGGATACTTCTGTTGGGCCAAACAAAAGTGCAGTGCTCGTCACATGATCATCTCTTGGGCTTTGCAGAAATCTAGAAGGAAACGTCGCCCTGAGGAGCTCTGCTGCAGTCTTCACGTACTGCAAATCAAGAGGACTCTTTGCTGGCATATCTTTAGAGGGGAGCTGTTTGATTGAAAGGAAAGAAACTAATCGAAAGTAAGTCCAAGCTGAAGTGATTTTTATTGATTTAAAGAAAGTATGATGAGAAAATAATACTTCAAATTTGATTTAGTTAACAGCACATTTGTATATTGTTTTTTGTACAACATGTAGCTTTAAGTGTATATTTTATGTTTATAAATTCAATATAAAAGTAAGAAACTGGCTGGGCTCTGTGGCTCAGCCTGTCATCCCAGCACTTTGAGAGACTGAGGTGAGTGGATTGCCTGAGCCCGCGTGTTCGAGACTAGCCTGGGCAACTTGGCGAGACCTCATCTCTACAATAAATCAAAAATTAGTCGGGCATGGTAGCACATGCCTGTAGTTCCAGCTTCTTGGAAGGCTGAGGTGAAAGGATCGCCAGAGCACAGCAGGTTGACGCTAGGGTGACTGTAAGTGCGCCACTGCACTCTAGCCTGGGCGATGGAGTAAGATTCCAACTCAAAAAAAAAGTAAGAAACCCAGAGAAAATTTAGGAAGAGAATGAAAAAGACTTTCTACCATTTAAAAAAAAAAGTAAGAAACCCAGAGAAAATTTAGGAAGAGAATGAAAAAGGCTTTCTACCATTTAAAAGACTAACAATTCACATTTTTTTTAGTGCCATCCACCATTTTCCTAAGCATAATTTTCTTTTTGCCATATATGATTGTAATCATAATGTAGTATATCCATTTGTAAATACTGTTTTTCCACTTGACATTATAACATAACTCATAAGCATAAATAATACTCTGTTGGTTAAGTGCATCATATTAAGTGTACTGGTGGAGGGCATGCCCGTTATAACTTGTGGGCCAGTCGAAATAGTTCCTCACTGTGAGAGGTTTCCTATAATTACACTCTGCCTTTATTTCCTCCATATCAAATAGAGACCAGTTTCAACTAAAAATATAGTTTGATTTTTTTTTTTTTTTAAAGAGGATTTGGAAGTATCCTAAGAGTTGAAGGAAAATTTCTTTAAACCGGCATCTGGCTAATTTTTCCCAAAGACATTTTTAGAAATCACCACCAAGGTATGTATAAAGGCCCAGGAGACAGAACTTAATCTGACAGAAGGACGTCCTCTAGAACTTGGCAGAAACTCTACCAATTGCAAGCCTAATAAGCTGAAACTGCTGATGGCTGACCATTTACCTTTACCATGTACAGCAGGCGGACCCACCCCTGTCAGACACACACACATCCATCTTTTACCATGCCAATTCACTCAGGAACTCAGTAGCACATGGTGTTCAATATAAACCACAAAAAGAAAGTAGAAGGAATGGGGGAACATAGAGTTTGTAGAACTCTTCATCTTCTACCATCCAAGAGTTGTTTTTACTCCTGGTTTATTATTTTGAGAAATATAACAAGAATGCTTTTAGAAACTTCTGGTTCTAGGCCTTTGGCAGACTTCCCTATTAAAGTTGAACTAAATCCTGGATAAACTAAAACAAACATACGCTTAATGAAATGCAGGACTTCCAAACTTTGGAAGGAAAATCTTTATTTAATTTTGATAAAAATAAATATTTTGATAAAAATAAATATTTTGAAATTACACAGCCGTATGTATTTTTGTAAGAAATAAAAAATAAAAACTTACAAGAATGTATGTACTTGCATATATATTTCTCTGTGTTTATATAGAAATGTTTATATATATATGCATGTATAAAGATCTGATAATACAGATGTGCTTTTTATATTAATAAAGGATACATATCATAAAATTCATGGTAGTTGCCTGTAGAGGTGAGCTTGTGGGGATGAATTTAAGAGTTGAGCAGGAGATGTTGCTTGTAGTTAGTGTTTTAAAAGTGGTCTCTATGAAATGCTATGAACAGCTGGGCTTGGTGGCTCAGCCTGTAATCTCGCGCCTTTGGGAGGCTGAGGAGAGTGGATTGCCTGACTCCGCAGGTTTGAGACCCGCCTGGGCAACTTGGCAAGACCTCATCTCTACAATAAATCAAAAACTAGCCAGGCGTCGTAGCGAGCACCTGTAATTCCGGCTACTCGAAAGGCTGAGGCGGAAGGATCGCCGGAGCCCAGTGGGTAGAGGCTGCGGTGGCTGGGAGCGGCCACTGTACTCCAGTCTGGACGACGGAGTGAAACTCCAACTCAAAAAAAAAAAAAAAAAAAGAAATGCTATAAACAAGTGATTATATATATGTGTGTATATATATATTTGTATGAGTGCATACTATGTTTAACTCTAGAAAAGATCTGTGAATACCAAAATGTTTCACATTTTGATTTTTTATTAGATTTTATTGTCAAGATGTTCGAGCTTATGACATTTTATTTGGAAATATACCACAGCCTGCTCAAGCAGAAGATCTTTATGGAATTCTTGATTCCTTTACTGAAAAGTATGAAAATGAAGGACAGCGAATCAATGCAAGAAAAGCAGCAAGGGAACAGAGGAAGCCTTCTGTACTGTTCGGTTTTATGTTTCTCTCAGTGGAAATAGGAAATGTCTTTCTATAGACTAGTCCACCCTTGATATCGGATTCTTATAGCCTGCTAAGCCTCCTTTGCAATTCCTTTTACTTAAAGTTCTTGTGAAAGTGCTATATTACCTTGATATTTCATCTGTACAAATTTCAGGGAAAAACATTTTTCTTCTGTGACTGCATTTCCCTAATGATAGAACTTTGTAATCTCAGTTAATAATATCAATAATACTTAGCACCTAATGTATGTCAGTCCTTGAAGTACCAAGGGTTTTGTGTACATTATTCCTTGAGTTCCACAACACCCTTTCAGAGTTGGCTTGATCTCTGTTGCACAATATGAAAACTGAAGTCCAAGGTTCAAGTTTGTTGTTGTCTCTCCCAGTTGCTTGCTAAGCCATCATCATACTTGCATCTCCTCAAGACCTTGCACAGGTTGTCACAGGTACCTGGGGGGAGGTAAACTTCTGGATATGAGAAGAACACACCCTGTCTACATCTAAATCTTGTCATCCTGTTTAGTAGCTTATGATGCAAAGGAGTACATGTGAGCTTTTGGGGTATCTAATTAAAAAGTATATAGGACAGAAGATTGCACTAAACTCATTAGAAGAAAAATGTGTTTTATGTGTCAAAACAGGGTTTTAAAATCATGTGCATTTATTTTTGTTCTTCCCAGGCTAAAGAATTACCTCCAAAGCCATTGTCAAGACCACAGCAGTCATCTACACCAGTCCAGCTGAATTCTGACTCTCAAAGTAAATATTTTTGTTGCAGTTCAAATACAATTAAGTAATTATTAAGTATTATTGTTAAGAAATCAAGATGCATTGCTATACTTTAGAGTCATATCGAAGAACTAATAGATATTTAAGAGAGAAAAAGAAATGCTCAGCCTCTTCGAAATATGTAAGACAAATTCTCACTGCTATAATTTGTAAAAACTTCTGTTCTCTTTCATAAGATGCTTTCTTAAATACAAAGATATTTATCTTTTAAATTTTTCTAGTTTATTTTCATTGTCACTTCTTCCAAAAACTCTTATCCTACTGATTTGAAATGGGAACAAAGTAAGTGTATTTTTTCTTGTAAACCTATAGGTTTACAATTCTGAATAGCAATTTTGTCATATGTTCTTGGAAGCTCAGGATTCCAAGGTAAGGTACCTTACCTTAAAGTAGTTTTTAAACTAGCTTAAATTTACGAAGCACCAGAGTTTGGACTTTACCTATCTTTCTTTCATTCATTTTTATTTTATGATAGTCACTCTTGGAATTGTTTTTCTTGTTTAGCAGTTACCATTAATTAGAAATATGTTAAAGTGGAATACTTTCATATAATGATAAACTATTATACAAGCGGTACTGTGCTTTGCCTCTGGGAGCACAAAAATGACTAACTTAGATCCTGCCTTTCATTGTAGGAGGAGAGATATGACATGTAGGAAAGTCACTGCCATTAGTGGAAGGAAGCATATGATGAGTTTTGGGGGGAGTAGAATAAATTCTAAAATCCTTCAGAGGTCAGGAAGCTTATCCTTAGCCTTTTCCTTAGTGTTCTGTATTTTCAGCCCAGACCCTTCATATTGATACTTGGCTATGCCTTTATCTTGACTACATTGACTCCACCCAGGAAGAGTCTCAGGAACTAGTCTGGTTCTTTCTTATTACCCACCCACCTCCCCTAACTTAGTCTAGCTCCTGTTTCTTGAGATCCTACATAGTCTGTTGCTGTTTCTTGTTCAGACAATTAATTTGCTCATACTTGTGTTTCCAGTGAGTAAGGAGATGAGAGCACTGAATCTGTTTTTATTGTAGATCTGCGTGATTATATAAAATTTGACCCAGCCGGGCTTGGTGGCTCAGCCTGTAATCCCACGCCTTTGGGAGGCTAAGGTGAGTGGATTGCCTGAGCCCGCGGCTTCGAGACCCGCCTGGGCAGCGAGACCTCATCTCTACAATAAATCAAAAAAATCAGCCAGGTGTGGTAGCGCATACCTGTAATTCCGGCTACTCGGAAGGCTGAGGCGGAAGGATCGCCGGAGCCCAGCAGGTCGAGGCTGCAGTGACTGGGAGCGGCCACTGCACTCCAGTCTGGGCGACAGAGTGAGACTCCAACTCAAAAAAAATAAAATAAAATTTGACCCATGTGTATGTCTTAAAATGTATAATGTTACTAAAATTTCCTCACTAAGAGAATGGATTTCTGTATTATGCATACATAAAAATCCTAATCCTCATATTATCAATTCCTGATACGTGTGGATCAAAAAACTACCGTGTCCCTTTCCTTAAGAAACTCCTTTCACGTAACAGTTGAAAAGCTCATATTTGTTTGTGTTGCATGATCCTCTTGAGCATCCATTTTAAAACCAGCCCCCATCCTGGGCCAGCCGTTGGTGTCTGTTTCCCACAACACTCTGTCTTCTCCTAAAACCTTCTCTGTAGAGAGGGATGATGCTCTTCCCATTTTGCACAATCACACTTGTTTGTCTTTGTGGTTTACATTTTTACCTGTTACATTTCTGTGAACTCCAGCTGCATTAATAATACATTCTTATGAACACTCTCCTTTTCCTTTGATTATTTTTATTTCATTTTTTTCTTTTTTTTTAATGGGAGAAGGAGCCAATAGCATGACTAGTCTTTATCGGAAAGAAGAAATGTTACAGCACATATTCAGATGTTAGTGCAAGGGCTCAATGGACCAGCTGAGGCGGCACCAGCTTGTAATGGGTTCCATAGCTAGGGCATCACTGGGGTCTCACCTTTGTGTAGCCAGAACCAGATGACGACACAGTTGTCCTCTTCACAGATGCAGCCCACTATTCGCTTGTTGGTGATAGAGGGGACTAAATTAGGGTCTTCCTTGGTGCCTGAAGCTGCCTTTGGTGGTAGTATATTGTATGGGTCCAGTCCTCTCGGTGCAGCCATCATGACCTCCCTCTCCAGTCCAGTCGCCTGCTCGTCATCAGTAGGAACACCACCTCCAGATGCTGTGCAGCGCACCCCAGCCACCCCATTAGGACTGCGGGCCTTCAGGGCCTGTGCAGCCAGCGCTTCAGCTACCCAAAGCAACCTTGAAGCCATCACACTCGTGACAAGCAGCAACACTTCCCCTCTTTTTTTTCGTATCCACACAGACTTTTCTCACGTGACATATCTCAAGTTTTGAGCACCAGTTTTTAATTCAATAAAAAGAAAACTTTAAGCTAGCATCTACTTTTTTACCTTTTATTTTAAATCTGACTTTTTCCCAAGTTCTTTATTAAAAAACCACATCTTTATTTTAAATTATTTACATACACACACACACACACATATAATTTTATAAAAACGCATATGTGGTTCAGACAAATGACTTTTGAGGAACATAATTTTTTTTTTTGAGTTGGAGTCTCACTCTGTCACCCGGACTGGAGTACAGTGGCCGTTCCTGGCCACCACAGCCTCGCCTGCTGGGCTCCGGTGATCCTTCCGCCTCAGCCTTTCAAGTAGCCGGAATTACGTAGAGATGAGGTCTCGCTGCCCAGGCGGGTCTCGAACCCACGGGCTCAGGCAATCCACTCACCTCAGCCTCCCAAAGGCGCGGGATTATAGGCTGAGCCACCGAGCCCGGCTGAGGAACATTATTTTTTTTCTTTGTTAAATTTCTCCCTTTCCCCCATTTCTCCTATATTTTAACTTACACAACACTCTCTTTCATCCTCATTCCAGGAAATCCATGCTTATATTATAAAGTATATGCTTCCACATTTTTTCTCCATTCTTGCATAGTCCTATACACAGCATGTACAAACACATACATGCACATGGGCAGAATATTTTGGTCTTGTCCTACAAAAATGCGATCGTATCATACTTTTTTGTGTTATTTATTTATTTCAATAGCTTTAGGGCTACAGATAGTTTTGGTTTGGGCTTTAAATGTACCCACCACCCCCACCTGTGCACGTCGTACCCGATAGGTGATTTTTGTCCCCTCCACCCTTTTCCCCTCCCCCTTCTGAGTTGCCAATGTCCATTACACTATTCTCTGTGCATTTGCAGATTCTTAGTTTTGCTTTCACTTATAAGTGACACCATGCAGTGTTTGTTTTTTTTTTCTCCTGAGTTAGTTCACTTAGGATGCTGTTCTCTAATTCCATCCAAGTTGCTGCAAAAGACATTATTTCATTCTTTTTGAGGACTAAATAGTATTCCGTGGTGTATAATACCATATTTTCATTATCCACTGACTGATTGGTGGGCATTTAGGCTGACTCCACATCTTTGGTATGGTGACTTGTGCTGTGATGAACATACAGGTGCAAGTGTCTTTGTTATATAGCAACCCTTGTTTTTTTGTTTTTTTGGGGTTTTTTTTTTGAGTTGGAGTCTTACTCTGTCGCCCAGATTGGAGTGCAGTGGCCGCTCCCAGCCACCACAGCCTTGACCTGCTGGGCTCCAGCGATCCTTCCGCCTTAGCCTTACAAGTAGCCGGAATTACAGGCACGCGCTACCACACCTGGCTGATTTTGTGATTTATTGTAGAGATGAGGTCTCGCTGCCCAGGCGGGTCTCGAATCCGTGGGCTCAGACAATCCACTCCCCTCAGCCTCCCAAAGGCGCGGGATTACAGACTGAGCCACCGAGCCCGGCTATAGCAACCTCTGTTTCTTTGGGTAGATGCCTTGTAGTGGCATTGCTAGATCAAATGGTAGATCTATTTTAGTTCTTTGAGACGTCTCCATGCTGATTTCCATAGAGGTTGTACTAATTTACACCCCTACCAACAGTGTAAGTGTTCCCTTTTCTCCACATCTGTGCCAGTATCTATTGTTTTTTGATTTTTTAATAATGGCCATTCTGACTGGTATAAGGTGGTCTTTCATGGTGGTTTTAATTTGCTTTTCCCTGATGATGAGTGATGTTGACCCTTCTTTCATGTGTGTTGACCATTTGCATGTCTTATTTTGAGGGCTGTCTCTCCCGTTTGCCCACCTTTTAATGGTTTGTTGTTGTTGTTGTTGTTTTCTTGCTGATTTGTATGAAATCTTTGTAGATTCTGGATATCAGTCCTTTGTCAAATTATAGTTTGCAAATATCTTCTCCCATTCTTTAGCTTGCCTATTTTCTCTGTTCTTTTTTTTTTTTTTTAATGCTATGCAGAAGCTTTTTAGTTTATGTCCCACTGGTTTATTTTTGTTTTTGTTATATTTGCTTTTGGGGTTTTAGCCATAAACTCTTGGCTTAGGCCGATGTCCATAAGCATTTTTCCGAGGTTTTATTCTAGGATTTTCATAGGTTCAGATCTGACATTTAAGTCTTCAATCCATCTTGAGTTATTTTTTTGTATATGGGGAGAGATAGGGATCAAGTTACATTTTTCTGGATGTAGCTATCCAATTTTCCCAGCGCCATTTGTTGAATAGGGTGTCCTTTCTCCTGTGTATATTTTTGATTTGTCAAAAGTCAGTTGGTTGTAACTATTTGGGTTTATTTCTGGATTCTCTGTTCTGTTCCATTGGTCCATGTGTCTGCTGTTGTACCAGTACCATGCTATTTTGATTACTACAGCCCTGTAGTATAGTTTGTAGTAGAAATTGAAGTCAGGTAATGTGATACCACCAGCTTCATTCTTTGACTATTCTGACTCTTTTTTGGTTCCATATGAATTTTAGGATTGTTTTTTCTAATTCTGTGAAAAATCACATTGGTAGTTTGACTGGGGTTGTGTTGACTCTCTAGATTACTTTGGGTAATATGGTCATTTTAACAATATTGATTCTTCCAATCCGTGACCATGTGATATTTCTCCATTTGTTTGTGTCCTCCACAGTTTCTTTCATCAGAGTTTTGCGGTTCTCCTTGTAGAGATCTTTCACCTCTGTAATTAAATATATTCCTTGCTATTTTTGCTTTTTGGCTGCTATTGTAAATGGAACTGAGTTCTTGATTTGATTTCATCTATTGGGTTATAGCAGTGCTACTGATTTGTTTGTGCTTATTTTATATCATGAAACTTTATCAAATGTGTTTATCAACTCCTAGAGTCTTTTGGAAAAGTCTTTAAGATTCTCTGGGTATAAGATTATACCATGAGCACAGAGAGGTAGTTTGATTTTTTCTTTTCCAGGCTGGATAACCTTTATTTCTTTCTTTTTTTTTTTTTTTTTTTTTTTTTTTTTTTTTTTTTTGATTATTGTTCTGGCTAAGAATTCTAGTTCTGTGTTGAATAGGAGTGGTAGAAATAGGCATCCTTGCCTTGATCCAGTTCTGAGGGGAAATGTCTTCAACTCTTTTTTGTTCAGGATAACATTGGCTATGTGTTTGTCATATATGGCTTTTATTATTTTGAGGAATGTTCCCTCTATGTCTGTTTTACTGAGGATTTTATCATAAAGAGATGCTGGATTTTATTTATTTATTTATTTATTTATTTATTTTGAGAAAACAGGATTTATTGAGAGGACAGAAGAGCTCCCGAAGGGGTTGCCCCTAGATGCTGGATTTTATCAGATGCCTTTTCTGCATCTATTGAAATGATCATATGCTTTTTGTTTTCAATTCTGTGTATGTAGTGGACTATGTTTATTGACTTACATATTTTGAACCACCCTAGATCCCTGGGATAAAAACCACTTGGTTATGATGTATTTTTTTTTTTAAATGTGCTGTTGAATTTGATTTGCTAATATTTTGTTGGGAATTTTTGTGTCTATGTTTATAAAGCATATTGGTCTGTAGTTTTCTTTATTTTGTGTGTCTTATCCTGGCTTTGTTATGAGAGTGATAGTAGCCTCATCGAATGAGTTAGGGAAGATTCTTTGCTCTTCATTCTTATGAAATAGCTTCATTAAAATTAGTACCAGTTCTTCTTTGAAGGCCCGGTAGAATTCAGCTGTGAATCCATCAGCTTCCTGGAACTGTTTTTTTGTTGTTGTTGGGAAACTTTTAATTACTGTTTCAGTGTCGCTGTTCGTTATTGGTTAGTTCAGGGTTTCTGTTTCTTCCTGATTCAAGGTTGGAGGGTTGTGTGTTTCCAAGAATCATCCATTTTCTCTAGATTGTCTAGTTTATTTACATAGAGGTATTCATAATAATCTTGGATGATCTTTTGAGTTTCCATTATATCAGTTGGTAATGTCTCCATTTTCATTTCTTATTGAACTAATTTGAATCTTCTTCCTTTCTTAATTAATCTGACTAGCAGTCTATCAATTTTGTTTGTCTGTAAAAAGAACCAACTTTTTGTTTCATTGATTCTTTGTATTTTCTTATTTCAATTTCATTTAGTTCTGCTCTTCTGTTAGTTTTGGGTTTGGTTTGTTTGTGTTTTTCTAGTTTCTTGAGGTTTGATGTTAGATTGTCAATATGTGATCTTTTAGTCTTTTTAATGTAGGCCTAAGTGCTATAAATTTCCCTCAGAGCATAACTTTGGCTGTGTAGTAGAGGCTTTGATAACTTGAATCATTGTTGTTATTCCTTTTGAGGAATTTTTAAATTTCCATCTTGATTTTATTTTGACTCAAGGATCATTCAGGAGCAGACTGTTTAACTTTCATATTTTTATTTGGTTTTGCAAGTTATTCTTGGAGTTAATTTCTAGTTTTATTCCACTGTGGTCTGAGAAGGTGCTTGATATTATTTCAATTTTTAAAAAATTTATCAAGACTTTACTTGTGGCCTTTCATTTGGTCTGTCTTGGAGAATGTTCCATATACTGATGAGAAAGATGCATATTTTATAGTTTTGGGATGGGGTGTTCTGTAGACATGTTACTTCATTTGCTTCAGAGTTTGGTTTAACTCTAATTTTTCTTTGTTGACTTTCTGTGTATCATTGTCAGTGGAGTGTTCAAATCTTCCACTATTACTGTATTGCTGTCTATCTCTTTTTTAGATCTAGCAAGTTTTGTTTTATAAAGCTGGGTACTCTGGGGGTAGTCACATATGTATTTTAAATCTTTATGTCGTCTCGTTGAATTAATCCTTTTATCATATGATAACCATCTTAGTTTTTTTTTTAACTGTTGTTAATTTAAAAGCTGTTTTATCTGCTCATTTTTGGTTTCCATTTGCATGGAATATTTTTTCCCACTTCTTTACCTTGAGTCTGTAGGAGCCTTTGTGAGTTAAGTGAGTCTCTTGAAGGCAACAGATATTTTGGGGGGGGGGGTGTGTTTAACCCATTCTGCCAGTCTGTACATTTTTAGTGGGGCATTGAGACCATTTATGTTCAGAGTTAATAATAATATGTGAGGTACTGTTCTATTCATCATACTGGTTGTTATCTGGTTGCTTCATTTATTTATTTTCTTTATTGTGTTAGTGTTCCATAAAGCCTGTGACCTTTATGGTTTCCACTGTTTTTATACTGGTGTATTTCAACCATTTGTTTCAGTATTTAGAATTCCTTTGAGCATTTCTTGTAGAGCTGATCTAATGGTGAAAAATTCCCTCAATGTTTGCTTGTCTGCATAGAACTTTATTTCTTCTTTATTTATGAAACTTAGTTTTGCAGGACACCAAATCCTTGACTGACTATTGTTCTGTTTGAGGAGATTGAAGATGGAGCCCCAATCCCTTCTGGCTTGTAGGATTTCTTCTGAGAATTTTGCCGTTAGTCTGATAGATTAACCTTTGTAAGTTATTTCATGCTTTTGTCTCACTGCTCTTGAAATTCTTTCCTTCACATTAACTTTGCATAATCAGATGATTATATGCCATAATGATAACTTTTTGCAATGAGTCTTTGGTGGTTCTTTGGGCTTCTTGTAACTGGATTTTTATATCTCTGGCTAGGCCAAGGAAGTTTTCCTCCATTGTTCTCTCAAATAGGTTTTCTTTTTCGTTTTTCTTTTTTGAGTTGGAGTCTCACTCTGTCACCTAGGCTGGAGTGCAGTGGTGTGCAGACTGATCCTTCTGCCTCAGCCTTCCAAGAAGCTGGAACTACAGCCATGCGCCATCATGCCCAGTTAATTTTTCTTGATGTATTGTAGAGATGAGATCTTGCCAAGTTGCCGAGGGTGGTCTCGAACTCATGGGCTCAGGCAGTCCTCTTACCTTGGTTTCTCAAAGTGCTGAGTTTAGAGACGTGAGCCACCGTACCCGGCGTTCAAATAGGTTTTCCAAACCCATTGCTTTCTCTTCTTTCTCAGGAGCACCATATACATTTCCACCATGTACTTCCCCACCATAGATACTATCTACCTATATTCCCACCATGTATACTACTCACCTATATTCCTCGCCATATATATGCTTCACACCATATACATCTACCAGCAGGCATCCTGCTTACCTATATATTCCTCACCATATACACTCCCCACCATATACATTCCCACCCTCACATCCTCCACCATGGATACTATCTACCTCTATTCCTCAACATATACACTCACCACTATATACATTCCACATTATATATAGTCTCAGCGTATACATCCCCACCATGTAAACTACCTATCTGTACTCCTCACCATATACATGCCCCATTATAACATTCCCACCATAATATTTCCCATGGTATATGTTTCTTACCATATATGCTCTCTATCACATATGTTCCCCACCATATGCATTTTCTACCATGTATATTTCCCCACTGTAACATCTGTCAGAACAGCCCTCAGCATATACCTTCCTCACCACTATTAAGGGTCAAGGCATTTTGAAATGTTTGAAAGTCATAGCTGGTTACATGTTATTAATTGGGTTGTGTTTATTCCTATTAGTGAATTTAAATATTTTATATAATAATCTTGTCTGGAAATTCTCTTCATTTTATTGTTCTATTTTTTTCTGTTGAGATATTTGTTGCTTTCTCAATTCATAGAAATGTTCTTTATATTAAGGGCTTTGTAATTTGAGTTGCAATTTTTTTTTACATATATCATTTGTCTTCTGCTCTTGTTTTTCATAACTGTACTATATTAAAGTTTTGATTTTTATTTAAAAATATGTATTATCTAACTTTTATAGATTTGGATATTTAAGTCATGTTTAACGTCTTCCTACCTCTCAAACAAGATTGTATTCACAGTCTTCTTGATTCTCTTGTGATATTTCTATTTTTGTATTTACTGAATACTTAATTTTTCACTTATTTTAAAAGCACTTTACCAGTTAATCCTTCCTCCCCAGTGTATAATTCTAGTTAAAATACTATTGCATACTCTGTTCATTCTGTAATTTTTGGATACTAATTACAGTAACTTCACATGTAGAAATTAATCTGAGTTATGTATAATAATTTTCCCATTTAATGCTTTCCATTTATTGAGTCTTTTTATGTCTTTCAATAAGATTTTATGATTTCTTTGCCCATTATGTTAAATTTATTCCTAAATTCCTTTGTAATTTTGATTTGCAATGGTGAATGGAAGGCGCTTTTCCATTTCTGTTTCAGAGTCCCTGTTTCATAGTTAAGGATGTCTTAATTTGTTTGTCTTAAATCTGATCATTCACCTAAAGATATTTCTAGTTTGTTTTTAAAAATAAGTTATCTCGGGATATTTGTATTCTTATCCTTGCCCCACCAGTGTTTATTTCTATATTCTGAAATATAGAACTTCTTAGGCCAATGGTCTTTAAACTGGTATATATCTATCTGTAGGGATACACAGAGATGCCAAGGGGTATACAGGCACAGGTCACTTAAAAGATACAGTTTCCAGATTTGCAGCTCCCAGATAAGTTCCATTTTAGAGCCAGTCTAGTTGAGAACATGCTATGCAGGTTATCCTCTTTATTTTCTATATTTTTTCTGTATGGGAAGAGGACAAGCAAACCCTCAAGCCATTCTGATTCTCATGATATTACATTGCCCCCTAAGTGTAAGAACAATTATCTATTAATTATTTTGAAAATCACTATCTATTGTTGCTATCTATTGTTATCAAAAACAAAAGTTAGCCGGGCTCGGTGGCTCAGCCTGTAATCCCAGCACTTTGGGAGGCCAAGGTGAGTGGATTGCCTGAGCCTGCGGGTTCGAGACCTGCATGGGCAACTTGGCAAGACCTCATCTCTACAATAAATCAAAAATTTAGCCAGGCATGGTAGTGTGCACCTGTAGTTCCAGCTACTTGGAAGGCTGAGGTGGAAGGATTGCCGGAGCCCAGCAGGTCGAGGCTGCAGTGGCTGGGAGCAGCCACTACACTCCAGTCTGAGTGACAGAGTGAGACTCCAACTCAAAAAAAACAAAACAAAACAAAAAACAAAACAAAACAAAAAACAAAAGTTTTCACAATAATAGCAATTATCTCAGTCTGTTTCTGCTACCATAAAAGAATACCACAGACTAGGCAGTTAATTGGTTCACAGTTCTAGGAGCTGGGAAGTCCAAGATTGAAGGGCCACATCTGGTGATAGCCTTCGTGCTGAATCATACATGGCAGAAGGCATCGTGTGGTTAGGAAGTATACATGTGCGAGACTGAGTGGGGAAATAGGGCCAACTCATTTGTTTATTTATTATTTTAGATTCAAGAGGTGCACATGCATGTTTGCTACATTAACATATTATGTAATAATGAGGATTGGGTCTCAGGTGGCCCATTCCTCAGATAGTGAACATTGTATCTCATAGGTAGCCAAGCGGATTATCTTATTAGGTACCCACTCTCACGATAACAGTATTAATTCATTTTTGTGGGTGAAGTCCTCATGACCTACTCACCTCTTAAAGATCCCACCTATCAACACTGTTACAATGGCAATCAAATTTCAACATACATTTTGGAGGGGACATGTAAATTCAAACCATGGCAATGGTATTTTTTTATCTTATAAATATTATTTTATTATATTGTTCTAGTGATAGATAACTATGTAACTTTTTTGGCGTCTATCTCAGAAGAGCTATAAAATTATTCAGTTACATTGCTATAAAATACCTTGTTTTAGCCTTCCCTGATTTTTTTTATAAAAGCCAGCTTTCTTATCACCTATATCTATAAAAAAGAATATTAGAATAGATGTGATGTTGAACCTGTACCATTTCAGCTATAAGAAATAATCATCCTGTGTACATGAACTAATTTTAAAAAGTCTTGTCATTCTATTGAGATACATTTCAAATAAAATTTTACTTGTATGCTTAGTAAGCTAACAAATTCACAATATTTCTAATATTTTGATCAATTGTCTACTAATAATGGCTGTAATGATAACTTACTCTATAAGAGATATTTAGCAGAGCCTTGTGCTTATTTAAACTACAATTTTAAAAATAAATTTATGTTCAAATTTTTATTGTGGAATGTTGCATAAAGTGTAATATACATTACTGTAACATGTTTGGGACAAATGGAATGGAAGTATGATTTCAAGGCTAATAATAAATACTATATAACTTCTGACTTAAGACAGTTTGTTGGTCTTCTTTAAGGGATGGTAGTGGGCTTCAGATCACTGTGGTGTTCAGGTTATTTTATCCAAAAAGGAAAAATATGATTGTTGAACTTAGATAATTGATATGTGAACAGTGTCAAAAAGTACACCCTTTACAACTATTTACTGGACAATTTTAGGTGTCAATTAAAAGTTATGCAATACCATTAATACATGCTGTTTACAATTTATTTTAGGGCTTAAGCAAGCAAAAATGTTTGAAAATCACTAGCTTTGGGCTACAAGCTTTTTTTATTCAGATATTTTACAAGTGCTTCTGGAGAAGAATGTATTTGGGCTTTCTATACGTGTGTATTTAAAAGGCCATGATTTATAATTGATGTGCTTCTGTGTCATACAAATAGCAGATATGTATCATCTGCCTTATATGTTGTGTATCATCTAGGTTTATTCAGGCATACCGCTTGAATTAACACATGAATAAATAATGATAATCCCATTAGTTATAGTGACTTAAAATATTTGCTTAGCTATAACATATACAAATATGTTTTCTAAACGCTCCCCCCCCTGCTTTTTTTTGTAGGTAACAGGAATGCTTAGCTATAACATATACAAATATGTTTTCTAAACGCTCCCCCCCCTGCTTTTTTTTGTAGGTAACAGGAATGAATATAAGCTCTATCCTGAACTTTCCAGCTATCATGAGAGAGTTGGTAAGTAAAAACTATATATCAAAAATGATTCATATTCATCTTATAATATAAACGTTCTAACTAATCTGATTGGTCATGAGAATCTCTGGAAATCTGTTCAGCCCCTCTTCTTTGATATAATGTACATTCACATTAGTTTAAGAGCACTTGACTTAAAAAATGCTATGCTTTTGTTCACTTACTTCCCTTTAAGATAACTAGGGTGATAGAAAGATCAAGGACCCTGCCGCCATGATCTCCTAAAAACTAGTTTTCCAGAAGCTTCTGAATTTATAACATGAATGGAATGCCAAAGTTTGTTAATTCTGAATTACAGTTTATTCCTTATTGCATTTTCTCTGGTTTTTAGCCCCATAAATTTTTTATTTTTAAGGATTTTTTTAATTTTATTTTTTATGTTCAAATGTTTTGCTCTTATGGGAACTACTTTACAAAACTTAAGATTTACTACAGTAAAAAATAGTTCTTCAACCTCTTACTTAAATTTTCTTCAAAAATTTTCCAGGAGTTAAGCGATTATTTATAAATGTGAGTGGGACACAAATTGAGAGCAAAGTTAAACAATCATAAAGTAGCCTGTTTATTTTTTCACTGGAGTTACGAAACCATACACCACTGGATTAATAAAGTATTGGAAATTAGCCATTTCAAGTAAATAAAATATAAAAAAATTATAAATATATTTTTAAAATTTATATCATGCAGATAAATTGTGTTGAAAATGTCTCTTAAGCAGCATCCCCTGAGGAGAAGTCACCCTTGTCCTGATGGATTTAGGGTCTCTGGCTTGTCCATGTTTCATCTACTCTTGGGAGCCCACTCTGGGGTCTTCTCCCTGTGGATTCTCCTGAGGGAGCTGAGCTTCTGCCCTAGAGTCTGTGTTGAGAGCAGGGGTGATGGCCTGGCGTTCACCAAGGGAAGATGCCGTGCTGTATTCTTAAGTATGCAGAGAAATCTCTGAGAGATTTTATGGAAGGAGCTTCACCCTTTGTGGTTCATGACCATGTTAAAGGCCGTGTTGAAAAATTTGTCCTATGAGTGCAAGTCCTTTGAGAGCAAACGTGGTTAAGTTATGAATGTTTACACCAAAGCAGCATATGCTTCTAGATTTTATATTACACAGCTTTTTACCTTTGAAGACCGTAGGATTAGACGTAGAGTTGGGTGTCTAGTTGTCAAAGAGTTCCTGCACTTACTTGGGAGGGGATGCCCTATAGAGAGACAGAGCTGAAGAAAGTACAATAGTACAACAGAGGCTACAGATCCCCTAAAGAATGCCTCGCAAATGCAGCACTGAGAACTGATTGGTTGTGAAAATCTCTGGGAAACTGCTCAGCCCCTCTTCTTCAATTTGAAGCATATCTATGTGATTTTGAGAAGTACTTTGTTTTAAAAAATGCTGTACTTTTGTTCTCTTACTTCCCTTTAATTTAAGATAACTAGGGGTGATAAAAACTTTTATTAAAAAGACACCTGCACACGCATGCTAATTGCAGCACTGTTTACAAAAACATGGAACCAACCATACTGTCCATCGAAAAGGGACTGGATTTTTAAAAATGTGGTACATATGCACAATGGAATATTATGCAGCTATAAACTATAAAGAACAAAATTATAAACTTTGCAGCAACTTGGATGGATTAAGAGTCCATAATACTCAGTGATTTATCACAGAAACAAGAACTGAGTACCACCTGTCCTCACTCATAAGTAGTCCCTGAACATTTACCATAATACTATAAGAAAGGAATTGGCAGTAGCTGGAAACTGCCTGCGGGGGGAGAGGGCCACATAACATCAATAAGGGTACCTAATCTCAAACCAGGCAAAGTGGGGACAAAGGGAGGCCAAACTTTATCTGTAAGATGAACACTTGTATACCTAACCCTGTACTGTACCCCACATCTTTTTTTGGAGTTTCACTCTGTCATCCAGACTGGAGTGCAGTGGCCGCTCCTGGCCACCGCAGCCTCGACCTGCTGGGCTCCAGCGATCCTTCCGCCTCAGCCTTCCAAGTAGCTGGAACTACAGGCACGCGCTACCACGCCCGGCTGATTTTTTTATTTATTGTAGAGATGCGGTCTCACCAAGTTGCCCAGGCGGGTCTCGAACCCGCGGGCTCAGGCAATCTACTCATCTCAGCCTCCCAAAGGCACAGGATTACAGGCTGAGCCACCGAGCCCAGCTGACCCCACATCGTTAAAAGAAAAAAATATAAAAATTTTTAAAAAGAAATATTTTATAAATGGCAAGTGAAAATGTCTTATGGCAAGAAACTAAACTCCAAGTGGACTCGAAAGACAGAGACTTCAGTTTGAATTCCCATATATCCATCCACCAGTTATGTGATCCAAAGGTGATGTCACTTGCACATGTTTGGTTGGTTGGTTGGTTTTGTGTTTATATTTTAGGATAGGAAAAGTTAAATTGTACCAACAGTAGGTACTAAGATAATATTATTTTAGCCTGTTTTTCCAAAGAGATTTTTGGGGGAAAAAATGAAAGAGAAGACTTAAATTCTACTTTTTAAGTAAAACTTACTTTACATTACTGTATTTTTTAAAAAGCAGTTGTGAAAGCAATTAAATTCTAATCAAGAATATCCTCATGTTCTCCTGAAAGTCCTTGCAGAGAAAGTCACAGTTAAACCCAAGCCTGGGTCTAAAATTGAAAACCCAGTGAAGCAAGACATTCAGTCCTCCCCCGTGCTAGCTCCTGAGTCTACCCCAACCCCACAAAGGACTGTCAGGCATGAAAATTACCCAACCAGTGTGGTTTTTCTCCCACCATGCTTTGTTTTTGCCCTTTGGAAGGTCCAACTGCATGTTACTTGGCCTCTCAGAGTTAAAGTCCAATTCACAAAACTTCCCCCTAGGGACTCTGTAGGGAGTATTTCTGAACCTTCTTGTATCAACATTTGTCCTCTTTTATCCATCCCGAAACTGTCCAGGACAGGGTTTCTCAGTCTGAGCAGTGTGGACTGATTAGACTGGATAATATTTGTTGTGGGGTCTGTCTTGTGCTTCATAGGGTGCTTGGCAGCATCCCTGGTGTATGCCCACTCAGCACCAATAGCAGTGATCCCCTAGTTATGACAACCACAAATTTCTCTAGAAATTTCTCTAGAACTGCTCCTGCCGAGACCCTGTGTGAACTGGCCTTGCCTGGTGGCCTCACCTGGTGGCCTCATTCAACTCACTCACCAGTGACACACACATACTCCTATAGGAGACTTGGCCCTCAGACCCCCCCTAGCATGTGGCCTGAATGGGGGCACCAGAATCGGGGCAAGTTCCAACCCATTGCCTCAGTGTAACTGACAACAGCAAGGTGTGTGCCAAGACAAGACTGTGTTCTCTTGGTTGTGACCTTCCCAAGGCTGAGACTTTTCTCCTGAAACATGTCTGGGCTGGATGTGTTAGCTGCTTGTGAACTACCTTATTCAAGCTCTGTAAGAAAGTGGTCTGGAAGTAAAACAGATAACACAGAGACCCAGTCTTGCTAATTATGGGCCTCAGGGCATCTGCCAGTCACCAATGCTGATTGTAGTCTCACCCTGCTTCCTAATTTGGGAAAGAAAAATAGCCCCTGCTTGAATTAAACTTTGGTCAGAAGGAAATGCATCTGTGAATGGTGCTATAGTAACCCAGCGGGGTTTGCTTTCCTGTAGCCGGGGAGGTCTTCACGGAAGGACATTGCTCCTTGGCTCATTTTCTTGTGCTTTATACTATTTTGTGGACATTAACCTCCTCCTTGTGAAACTTATCTCTAATATCCATTAGAAATGACCTTCAAGTCATTTGGAGCTTTTCGAAGAAAAAACTAACAGGCATTGACTGATGTGTGCTCCAGGAGCCTCACCCAGGCTGGTCTAGCCTTGCTCTCTGCTGTGCTTCAAAGCCAGCTAATGTGCCCCATCCCCATCCTCAGTTCATTTGGAATCTACAGTTCAGAGTTAGTTAGACAATACCTGAATGGGAGGGGAGGAGAAGGATTGAACCAAGTCTGTGTCCTCCCTTTCTCTTTTTTAGTTCGTAATACATTTCTTCATCAAATTATTCATCATAAAATATATTTCTAAAATGGTAAGAACCAATTCAGTTATCAGGGTAACCCAGGACTATCAGCATCAGATGTTATTACTGGATAACCCACTGACCAGGAACATGTACTCCTCCTTGAAAATTTGCCTAATAAAAGTAAAACGTCCGGATAAGTTTAAATTTAGTCTGTTGGACACAATTTGACATTCATGTGGTATAATGTCAATACTGAGTAAGGCTGTTTTTTAATTTTGATTGTGTGAACAGTACTACAAGTACGTGAGTGTATTCAGCTAAGATGGCTTAGGCTTCCGGAACATTCCCTGGTGTTCACAAGCACTCTTTTCTTTCTTTCTTTTTTTTTTTCGAAGCAGGATTAGCCGGGCTCGGTGGCTCAGTCTGTAATCCCGCGCCTTTGGGAAGGTGAGGTGAATGAATTGCCTGAGCCCACGGGTTCGAGACCTGCCGGGCAACTTGGCGAGACCTCATCTCTACAGTAAATCAAAAATTAGCCGGGCATGGTAGCGTGCGCCTGTAGTTCCAGCTACTTGGAAGGATCGCCGGAGCCCAGCAGATTGAGGCTGCAGTGGCCGGGAGCGGCTACTGCACTCCAGTCTGGGTGACAGAGTGAGACTCCAACTCGGAAAAAAAAAAAAAAGAAAGCAGGATTTATTGAGAGGACAGAAAAGCTCCCACAGTAGGAGGGGACCCAAGGGGGTCCCCTACAAGCACTGTTTTCTTTGACTTCTTTCTATCATCCAACATGGGAGGATGATGGGACAGGGAGGAGAAGGATGGAACTCTGGGAGGGCTTCCGTTGGTCTGGGTGGTTAATTAAGATTACACTTTATGTGTGGATGGCCTACATATAATTCTTAACAAGAAAATTATCAGGAATGATTTATTCAGCATTAGCTTACATGTTTTCTGGCATCAAGGAAGCATTATGTGAGTACTTTTCATAGGGTGTAGTAATGACTGTTTATTAATACGCATTAGCAGTTGTTTGACTTCTATTATTTTCAGACTATATCATAATTTCATCTTTTGTGACATTTTTAACCTTATTCCTTAAGTTGATAGACTAAAAGTAAGTATATATAAAATATAAAATTATGCAGAAATTATTTGTATTATAGATAAAACTAGTTATACTAATAATATCGCCAATGTAGTTATATGTATTATTATTAGGATTATTTCTTTAGGAGAACTAAAAAAGCTAGATGGGACATGTTCTATAGAAAGAACTGTAGCACCATCTTGTGTGAGCTGCAGATTCAGTGTTTTGGTCAATGTAGTTTAATTAAAGTGATGACTTTTTATTGCTGATAGGCCAAGTTCAGATTTATTATTATTGTAAGTTCAAAAAGGAACTGTTTCTATAGTTTGGTTACTGATATTTTCTATATATCTATATTTAGATGCACTTAACAACATCAAATTGCCTAATTTATGCACAAAATTATATGAAGCATAGTCATATTAGACTTCATATAACTATGTATACAGAAACCATTCCTTTCTTTATGTTTTTTGATGCTACATGGTGTAATATTTAATTTCTTTCATTTGTGTTAACTACTCCATTCTCACAGTATT
The DNA here is from genome assembly GCF_000164805.1 of Carlito syrichta. NCBI lineage: Eukaryota > Metazoa > Chordata > Mammalia > Primates > Tarsiidae > Carlito > Carlito syrichta. Next base: position 631,306 of record NW_007081509.1, read on the forward strand.
TTTTTCTAATATAGTACATTTAATTATATGCATATTGAAATACTTGTTAAACATATGTAGATAAGCTTTTCCTTGTGCTAATTTCAATTTTATCTCTGGTATTGAGAGACTGGATCAAATAAGCACAGAGATATAAAGCCCAAGAAGAAAAAATGTCTGTGATGAAACAGCAAAATATATCTGAGCTGAAACCCTCAAAACCAATGAACAAAAAGCATATTTTTTAAGTGGAATCTCTTATGATAAGATCATGAGCATAAATGTTAGCTTTTTTCTACTATCTATAATTTATAGAAGCAAATACAACTGCTTTAGTCCATTCTATAACAATAACATAGACAGTGTGGCTTGTAAATGATAGAAATTTATTTCTCACACTTTTGGAGACTAGAAGCCCAAGATCAAGGTGTCTTGGGAGATTCAGGGTCTGGTGAGAGCTCAATTTCTCCTTCATGAATGACACCATATTACTGTGGCATCACATAGCAGAAAGGATGAGGAAGTTCCCTCAGGCTTTTTCTAAAGGACACTGATCCCATTCATGATGGTGGGGCCCTCATGAACTAATCACCCCCAGAGGCCCCAGCTTCTAGTACTGTTACCTTCAGGGTGAGGGATTTCAACATAAGAATTTTGTGGGGACACAGACATTCAGACCATAGCAATGACTGCTCTATTAAAATGGAAAAAATGTAAATATTATCTTATAATTGAAACAATTAAAACCATAAATGTTTACTAAATACACAGATATATAATAATGTATAGTTCAGATGTACATGAATTTGGCAAATGGTATTGGCAAACGTTTGCTTTCTTCAATGGAGAAAAGGTGAATTTAATGATTACACAGATTGTATGGCATGAATTCTGCCAACTTTCAAGGAATTGGCATACCAAGCCCTAAGTGGTTCATTTTATCTTGCCTACACATGCCTCCGGGTTTTCCCCTAAAAAACATGAGTAAATATGTTTTTCTTGTTTTAGGCAATTTGGATCAACTGATAGAAGTGACAGCACTATATTCATTTGAAGGACAACAGCCAGGGGATTTGAGTTTTCAAGCTGGAGACAAAATCACAGTTATATCAAAAACAGATTCATGTTTTGATTGGTGGGAAGGAAAGCTTCGAAGTCAAACTGGCATTTTTCCAGCCAACTATGTATCCATGAATTAAAGATTATACTATTTTCATCTTTGACAATTACAAAAAAAAAAAAAATTATTTCTACACTGACAGGATTTACTATCTAGTTTAGCAATGTTTAATATAAGTTCAAAACTACTTCTACAAAGTTTCAATCTAGTATATAAAAGGTTTTGCTTTTCTATGTATTAACTATGTATTAACAGTTAACTTGCATATCATTGAGTAATTTGTACTCATCACATACTATTAAATAGATAATATCCTACAATTTATATGGCCATAATTATTTTGTATTCATTTTCAAACATGACTAAATATCTGATCTGGCTATGTATTTGATAACTTTATTTTAATTTGAGAATTTTAGGGATAGAACCGTGAATGTCAGTTCATACATTTCTGTTTGCAAAGAAACGAAGCCGGGCTCGGTGGCTCAGCCTGTAATCCCGCGCCTTGGGAGGCTGAGGTGAGTGAATTGCCTGAGCCCGCGGGTTCGAGACC